>NW_027069142.1:0-178561 GCF_037157495.1 Lathamus discolor
CATTAAAAGGGTTCTAGACATGCAAAAATGGGATAGAAATGGCCAAAAATGATTTAAAACGGGTTAGAAATGGACAAAAATTGGATTAGAAATGGCCAAAACCGGTTTAAAAAGGGTTAGAGGTAAGCAGAGATGAGTGAGAAATAGCCAAAACCAGCTTAAAAAAGGTTAGAGATGTGCAAAAATGGGTCAGAAATGACCAAAGCTGGCTTAAAATGGGTTAGAAACGGCCAAAAAAGCTTTAAAGCGGGTTAGAGATGTGCAAAAACGGGTTAGAAATGGCCTAAGTTGGCCAGAAGCGGGTTAGAAATGGCCAAAAAGGCTTTAAAGCAGGTTAGAGATGTGTGTGCAATGGTTAGAAATGGCAAAAATGGGTTAAAGCAGGTAAGAAATGGGGAAAAGTTGGTTAGAAAGGAAATAGAAAAAACCTTCAAACGAGTGGAAAGTTGGCAAAAATCGTTCAGGTAGAGCAAAAAAAGGCTTAAAAAGGGTTAGAGCTGAGGAAAATTGGGTTATAAATGGCCAAAAGCAGCTAAAAGGTGGTTAGATAGGGGTAAAACTGGGGTAGGAGTGGCCAAAAATTGCTTAAAATGGGTTAGAAGTTTGCAAAACTATGCTAGAAATGGCCCAGAAGGTTTAAATTGGGACAGAAATGGTGAAAAATGGCTTAAAATGCGTTAGGAGTGAGCAAAAATGGGTTAGAAATGGCAAAAAATGGCTTAAAAGGGCTTATAGATGTGCCAAAAATGGTTGGAAATGGCCAAAAATGCTTTAAAGCAGGTTAGAGATGTGTAAAAGTGGGTTAGAAATGGCCAAAAATGGATTAAAGCGGGTAATAATTGGGAGAAACTGTGTTAGAAACAGAAAAAAAAAAAAAAGCTTAATAAGAGTTGAAGGAGGGCAAAAATGGTTAAGGTATAGCCAAAAAAGGCTTAAAAAGGGTAAGAGATATGCAAAAACTGGGATAGAAATGGCCAAAAAGGCTTTAAAGCAGGTTAGAGATGTGCAAAAACTGGTCAGAAATGGCCAAAAATGGATTAAAGCGGGAGAGAAATGGGAAAAACTGCATTAGAAACAGAAAAAAAGCATAAAAAGTTTTGAATGAGGGAAAAAATGGTGAAGATATAGCCCAAAAAGGCTTAAATAGGATTATAGATGTGCAAAAATGGGATAGAAATGGCCAAAAACTCTTTAAAATGTGTTAGAAATGGAGAAAAATGGGTTAGAAATGGATAAAAAATGGATAAGAAATGGCCAAAAGTAGCTTAAAAGGGGTTAGAGATGTGCAAAAATGAGTTAGAAATGGCCAAGAATGGCATAAAACAGGTTAAGAATGGCCAAAATTGGGTTAGAAATGGCCAAAAAGGCTTTAAAGCAGGTAAGAGATGTGTAAAAAAAAAAAAAAAAAATAAAATGGTTAGAAGTGGCAAAAAATGGATTAAAGATGGTGAGAAATGCAGAAAACTGGGTTAGAAACAGAAAAAAAAATAGCATAAACCGTGTTGAAAGTGGGGAGAAATGGTTTAGAAAGAACCAAGAATGGCTTTAAAAGGGTTAGAGATTTGCAAAAATGGAATAGAAATGGCCAAAATTTATTTAAAAAGCCTCAAAAATGGACAAAAAATGCATTAGAAATGGCCAAAACCGGCTTAAAAGGGTTAGAGGTACGCGAGAACGGTTTAGAAAAAGCCAAAATTGGCTTAAAAGGGGCTAGAGATGAGCAAAAAAGGGTTAGAAATGGCCAAAAATAGCTTAAAATGGGTTAGATATAGCCAAAAAAGGGTTAAAATGGGTTAGTAGTGGGTAAAAAAGGGTTGATGTAGCCGAAAATGGCATAAAACGTGTGAGAACTGGGCCAAAAATGGGTCAGAAAAGAAAAAAAAATGCTTATAATTACTTGAATGCGGAAGAGAGTGTTTTAGAAAGAGCCAAAAACGGCTTTAAAAGGGTTAGATGTATGCAAAAATGGGTTACAAATGGCCAAAAACGCCTTAAAATGGGATAGAAATAGTGAAAAATGGCTTAAAATGTGTTAGAAGTGTGTAAAAATGGTTTAGATAAACCCAAAAATGGTTTAAATCGTGTGAGCAATGGGCAAAAAATGAGTTAGAAAAGGAAAGAAAAATGGCTTAAACCAGGTTGAAAGTCAGAAAAAATGGTGTAGAAAGAGCCAAACGTGTCTTTAAAAGGGCTAGAGATGAGCAGAAATGGGTTAGAAATGGCAAAGAATGGCTTAAAAGAGGTTAGAGATGTGCCAGAAATGGTTAGAAATGGCCAAAACTGCTTTAAAGCAGGTTAGAGATGTGCAAAAATGGGCTAGAAATGGCCAAAAATGGATTCAAGTGGGTAAAGAAATGGGGAAAACTGGGTTAGAAACAGAAAAAAACTAGCTTAAAACGGGTGGAAAGTGGGCAAAAATGGTTTAGAAAGAGTCAAAAATGCATTAAAAGGGTTCTAGACACGCAAAAATGGGATAGAAATGGCCAAAAATGATTTAAACCGGGTTAGAAATGTTCAAAAATTGGATTAGAAATGGCCAAAACCGGTTTAAAAAGGGTTAGAGGTAAGCAGAGATGAGTGAGAAATAGCCAAAACTGGCTTAAAAAAGTTTAGAGATGTGCAAAAATGGGTCAGAAATGACCAAAGCTGGCTTAAAACGGGTTAGAAACGGCCAAAAAAGCTTTAAAGCAGGTTAGAGATGTGAGAAAACGGGTTAGAAATGGCCTACGTTGGCCAAAAGCGGGTTAGAAATGGCCAAAAAGGCTTTAAAGCAGGTTAGAGATGTGTGTGCAATGGTTAGAAATGGCAAAAATGGGTTAAAGCAGGTAAGAAATGGGGAAAAGTTGGTTAGAAAGGAAATAGAAAAAACCTTCAAACGAGTGGAAAGTTGGCAAAAATCGTTCAGGTAGAGCAAAAAAAGGCTTAAAAAGGGTTAGAGCTGAGGAAAATTGGGTTATAAATGGCCAAAAGCAGCTAAAAGGTGGTTAGATAGGGGTAAAACTGGGGTAGGAGTGGCCAAAAATTGCTTAAAATGGGTTAGAAGTTTGCAAAACTATGCTAGAAATGGCCCAGAAGGTTTAAATTGGGACAGAAATGGTGAAAAATGGCTTAAAATGCGTTAGGAGTGAGCAAAAATGGGTTAGAAATGGCAAAAAATGGCTTAAAAGGGCTTATAGATGTGCCAAAAATGGTTGGAAATGGCCAAAAATGCTTTAAAGCAGGTTAGAGATGTGTAAAAGTGGGTTAGAAATGGCCAAAAATGGATTAAAGCGGGTAATAATTGGGAGAAACTGTGTTAGAAACAGAAAAAAAAAAAAAAAGCTTAATAAGAGTTGAAGGAGGGCAAAAATGGTTAAGGTATAGCCAAAAAAGGCTTAAAAAGGGTAAGAGATATGCAAAAACTGGGATAGAAATGGCCAAAAAGGCTTTAAAGCAGGTTAGAGATGTGCAAAAACTGGTCAGAAATGGCCAAAAATGGATTAAAGCGGGAGAGAAATGGGAAAAACTGCATTAGAAACAGAAAAAAAGCATAAAAAGTTTTGAATGAGGGAAAAAATGGTGAAGATATAGCCCAAAAAGGCTTAAATAGGATTATAGATGTGCAAAAATGGGATAGAAATGGCCAAAAACTCTTTAAAATGTGTTAGAAATGGAGAAAAATGGGTTAGAAATGGATAAAAAATGGATAAGAAATGGCCAAAAGTAGCTTAAAAGGGGTTAGAGATGTGCAAAAATGAGTTAGAAATGGCCAAGAATGGCATAAAACAGGTTAAGAATGGCCAAAATTGGGTTAGAAATGGCCAAAAAGGCTTTAAAGCAGGTAAGAGATGTGTAAAAAAAAAAAAAAAAAAAAAATGGTTAGAAGTGGCAAAAAATGGATTAAAGATGGTGAGAAATGCAGAAAACTGGGTTAGAAACAGAAAAAAAAATAGCATAAACCGTGTTGAAAGTGGGGAGAAATGGTTTAGAAAGAACCAAAAATGGCTTTAAAAGGGTTAGAGATTTGCAAAAATGGAATAGAAATGGCCAAAATTTATTTAAAAAGCCTCAAAAATGGACAAAAAATGCATTAGAAATGGCCAAAACCGGCTTAAAAGGGTTAGAGGTACGCGAGAACGGTTTAGAAAAAGCCAAAATTGGCTTAAAAGGGGCTAGAGATGAGCAAAAAAGGGTTAGAAATGGCCAAAAATAGCTTAAAATGGGTTAGATATAGCCAAAAAAGGGTTAAAATGGGTTAGTAGTGGGTTAAAAAGGGTTAGATATAGCCGAAAATGGCATAAAACGTGTGAGAACTGGGCCAAAAATGGGTCAGAAAAGAAAAAAAAAATGCTTATAATTACTTGAATGCGGAAGAGAGTGTTTTAGAAAGAGCCCAAAACGGCTTTAAAAGGGTTAGATGTATGCAAAAATGGGTTACAAATGGCCAAAAACGCCTTAAAATGGGATAGAAATAGTGAAAAATGGCTTAAAATGTGTTAGGAGTGTGTAAAAATGGTTTAGATAAACCCAAAAATGGTTTAAATCGTGTGAGCAATGGGCAAAAAATGAGTTAGAAAAGGAAAGAAAAATGGCTTAAACCAGGTTGAAAGTCAGAAAAAATGGTGTAGAAAGACCCAAACGTGGCTTTAAAAGGGCTAGAGATGAGCAGAAATGGGTTAGAAATGGCAAAGAATGGCTTAAAAGAGGTTAGAGATGTGCCAGAAATGGTTAGAAATGGCCAAAACTGCTTTAAAGCAGGTTAGAGATGTGCAAAAATGGGCTAGAAATGGCCAAAAATGGATTCAAGTGGGTAAAGAAATGGGGAAAACTGGGTTAGAAACAGAAAAAAAACTAGCTTAAAACGGGTGGAAAGTGGGCAAAAATGGTTTAGAATGAGTCAAAAATGCATTAAAAGGGTTCTAGACTTGCAAAAATGGGATAGAAATGGCCAAAAATGATTTAAAACGGGTTAGAAATGGACAAAAATTGGATTAGAAATGGCCAAAACCGGTTTAAAAAGGGTTAGAGGTAAGCAGAGATGAGTGAGAAATAGCCAAAACCAGCTTAAAAAAGGTTAGAGATATGCAAAAATGGGTCAAAAATGACCAAAGCTGGCTTAAAATGGGTTAGAAACGGCCAAAAAAGCTTTAAAGCGGGTTAGAGATGTGCGAAAACGGGTTAGAAATGGCCTAAGTTGGCCAAAAGCGGGTTAGAAATGGCCAAAAAGGCTTTAAAGCGGGTTACAGATGTGCAAAAACGGGTTAGAAATGGCCTAAGTTGGCCAAAAGCGGGTTAGAAATGGCCAAAAAGGCTTTAAAGCAGGTTAGAGATGTGTGTGCAATGGTTAGAAATGGCAAAAATGGGTTAAAGCAGGTAAGAAATGGGGAAAAGTTGGTTAGAAAGGGAAGAGAAAAAACCTTCAAACGAGTGGAAAGTTGGCAAAAATCGTTCAGGTAGAGCAAAAAAAGGCTTAAAAAGGGTTAGAGCTGAGGAAAAATGGGTTATAAATGGCCAAAAGCGGCTTAAAGGTGGTTAGATAGGGTAAAACTGGGGTAGGAATGGCCAAAAATTGCTTAAAATGGGTTAGAAGTTTGCAAAACTGTGCTAGAAATGGCCCAAAAGGTTTAAATTGGGATAGAAATGGTGAAAAATGGCTTAAAATGCGTTAGGAGTGAGCAAAAATGGGTTAGATATAGCCGAAAACGGTTTAAATCTTGTGAGAAACAGGCAAAAATTGAGTTAGAAAAGAACTAAAAATGGCTTAAAACGGGTTGAGAGCGAGAAAACATCGTGTAGAAAGAGGCAAAAATGGCTTTAAAAGGGTTAGAGATGTGCAAAAATGGGTTAGAAATGGCAAAAAATGGCCTAAAAGGGCTTATAGATGTGCCAAAAATGGTTGGACATGGCCAAAAATGCTTTAAAGCAGGTTAGAGATGTGTAAAAGTGGGTTAGAAATGGCCAAAAATGGATTAAAGCGGGTAATAATTGGGAGAAACTGTGTTAGAAACAGAAAAAAAAAAAAAAGCTTAAAAAGAGTTGAAGGAGGGCAAAAATGGGTAAGATATAGCCAAAAAAGGCTTAAAAAGGGTTAGAGATATGCAAAAACTGGGATAGAAATGGCCAAAAAGGCTTTAAAGCAGGTTAGAGATGTGCAAAAACTGGTCAGAAATGGCCAAAAATGGATTAAAGCGGGAGAGAAATGGGAAAAACTGCATTAGAAACAGAAAAAAAGCATAAAAAGTTTTGAATGAGGGAAAAAAATGGTGAAGATATAGCCCAAAAAGGCTTAAATAGGATTATAGATGTGCAAAAATGGGATAGAAATGGCCAAAAACTCTTTAAAATGTGTTAGAAATGGAGAAAAATGGGTTAGAAATGGATAAAAAATGGATAAGAAATGGCCAAAAGTAGCTTAAAAGGGGTTAGAGATGTGCAAAAATGAGTTAGAAATGGCCAAGAATGGCATAAAACAGGTTAAGAATGGCCAAAATTGGGTTAGAAATGGCCAAAAAGGCTTTAAAGCAGGTAAGAGATGTGTAAAAAAAAAAAAAAATAAAATGGTTAGAAGTGGCAAAAAATGGATTAAAGATGGTGAGAAATGCAGAAAACTGGGTTAGAAACGGAAAAAAAAATAGCATAAACCGTGTTGAAAGTGGGGAGAAATGGTTTAGAAAGAACCAAAAATGGCTTTAAAAGGGTTAGAGATTTGCAAAAATGGAATAGAAATGGCCAAAAATTATTTAAAAAGCCTCAAAAATGGACAAAAAATGCATTAGAAATGGCCAAAACCGGCTTAAAAGGGTTAGAGGTACGCGAGAACGGTTTAGAAAAAGCCAAAATTGGCTTAAAAGGGGCTAGAGATGAGCAAAAAAGGGTTAGAAATGGCCAAAAATAGCTTAAAATGGGTTAGATATAGCCAAAAAAGGGTTAAAATGGGTTAGTAGTGGGTAAAAAAGGGTTAGATGTAGCCGAAAATGGCATAAAACGTGTGAGAACTGGGCCAAAAATGGGTCAGAAAAGAAAAAAAATGCTTATAACTAGTTGAATGCAGAAGAAAGTGTTTTAGAAAGAGCCCAAAACGGCTTTAAAAGGGTTAGATGTATGCAAAAATGGGTTAGAAATGGCCAAAAACGCCTTAAAATGGGATAGAAATAGTGAAAAATGGCTTAAAATGTGTTAGAAGTGTGTAAAAATGGTTTAGATAAACCCAAAAATGGTTTAAATCGTGTGAGCAATGGGCAAAAAATGAGTTAGAAAAGGAAAGAAAAATGGCTTAAACCAGGTTGAAAGTCAGAAAAAATGGTGTAGAAAGAGCCAAACGTGGCTTTAAAAGGGCTAGAGATGAGCAGAAATGGGTTAGAAATGGCAAAGAATGGCTTAAAAGAGGTTAGAGATGTGCCAGAAATGGTTAGAAATGGCCAAAACTGCTTTAAAGCAGGTTAGAGATGTGCAAAAATGGGCTAGAAATGGCCAAAAATGGATTCAAGTGGGTAAAGAAATGGGGAAAACTGGGTTAGAAACAGAAAAAAAACTAGCTTAAAACGGGTGGAAAGTGGGCAAAAATGGTTTAGAATGAGTCAAAAATGCATTAAAAGGGTTCTAGACATGCAAAAATGGGATAGAAATGGCCAAAAATGATTTTAAACGGGTTAGAAATGGACAAAAATTGGATTAGAAATGGCCAAAACCGGTTTAAAAAGGGTTAGAGGTAAGCAGAGATGAGTGAGAAATAGCCAAAACCAGCTTAAAAAAGGTTAGAGATGTGCAAAAATGGGTCAGAAATGACCAAAGCTGGCTTAAAATGGGTTAGAAACGGCCAAAAAAGCTTTAAAGCGGGTTAGAGATGTGCAAAAACGGGTTAGAAATGGCCTAAGTTGGCCAAAAGCGGGTTAGAAATGGCCAAAAAGGCTTTAAAGCGGGTTACAGATGTGCAAAAACGGGTTAGAAATGGCCTAAGTTGGCCAAAAGCGGGTTAGAAATGGCCAAAAAGGCTTTAAAGCAGGTTAGAGATGTGTGTGCAATGGTTAGAAATGGCAAAAATGGGTTAAAGCAGGTAAGAAATGGGGAAAAGTTGGTTAGAAAGGGAAGAGAAAAAACCTTCAAACGAGTGGAAAGTTGGCAAAAATCGTTCAGGTAGAGCAAAAAAAGGCTTAAAAAGGGTTAGAGCTGAGGAAAAATGGGTTATAAATGGCCAAAAGCGGCTTAAAGGTGGTTAGATAGGGTAAAACTGGGGTAGGAATGGCCAAAAATTGCTTAAAATGGGTTAGAAGTTTGCAAAACTGTGCTAGAAATGGCCCAAAAGGTTTAAATTGGGATAGAAATGGTGAAAAATGGCTTAAAATGCGTTAGGAGTGAGCAAAAATGGGTTAGATATAGCCGAAAACGGTTTAAATCGTGTGAGAAACAGGCAAAAAATGAGTTAGAAAAGAACTAAAAATGGCTTAAAACGGGTTGAGAGCGAGAAAACATCGTGTAGAAAGAGGCAAAAATGGCTTTAAAAGGGTTAGAGATGTGCAAAAATGGGTTAGAAATGGCAAAAAATGGCTTAAAAGGGCTTATAGATGTGCCAAAAATGGTTGGAAATGGCCAAAAATGCTTTAAAGCAGGTTAGAGATGTGTAAAAGTGGGTTAGAAATGGCCAAAAATGGATTAAAGCGGGTAATAATTGGGAGAAACTGTGTTAGAAACAGAAAAAAAAAAATCAGCTTAATAAGAGTTGAAGGAGGGCAAAAATGGTTAAGGTATAGCCAAAAAAGGCTTAAAAAGGGTAAGAGATATGCAAAAACTGGGATAGAAATGGCCAAAAAGGCTTTAAAGCAGGTTAGAGATGTGCAAAAACTGGTCAGAAATGGCCAAAAATGGATTAAAGCGGGAGAGAAATGGGAAAAACTGCATTAGAAACAGAAAAAAAGCATAAAAAGTTTTGAATGAGGGAAAAAATGGTGAAGATATAGCCCAAAAAGGCTTAAATAGGATTATAGATGTGCAAAAATGGGATAGAAATGGCCAAAAACTCTTTAAAATGTGTTAGAAATGGAGAAAAATGGGTTAGAAATGGATAAAAAATGGATAAGAAATGGCCAAAAGTAGCTTAAAAGGGGTTAGAGATGTGCAAAAATGAGTTAGAAATGGCCAAGAATGGCATAAAACAGGTTAAGAATGGCCGAAAATGGGTTAGAAATGGCCAAAAAGGCTTTAAAGCAGGTAAGAGATGTGCAAAAAAAAAAAAAAAAAAATGGTTAGAAGTGGCAAAAAAATGGATTAAAGATGGTGAGAAATGCAGAAAGCTGGGTTAGAAACGGAAAAAAAAATAGCATAAACCGTGTTGAAAGTGGGGAGAAATGGTTTAGAAAGAACCAAAAATGGCTTTAAAAGGGTTAGAGATTTGCAAAAATGGAATAGAAATGGCCAAAATTTATTTAAAAAGCCTCAAAAATGGACAAAAATGCATTAGAAATGGCCAAAACCGGCTTAAAAGGGTTAGAGGTATGCGAGAACGGTTTAGAAAAAGCCAAATTAGGCTTAAAAGGGGCTAGAGATGAGCAAAAAAGGGTTAGAAATGGCCAAAAATAGCTTAAAATGGGTTAGATATAGCCAAAAAAGGGTTAAAATGGGTTAGTAGTGGGTAAAAAAGGGTTAGATGTAGCCGAAAATGGCATAAAACGTGTGAGAACTGGGCCAAAAATGGGTCAGAAAAGAAAAAAAAATGCTTATAATTACTTGAATGCGGAAGAGAGTGTTTTAGAAAGAGCCAAAAACGGCTTTAAAAGGGTTAGATGTATGCAAAAATGGGTTACAAATGGCCAAAAACGCCTTAAAATGGGATAGAAATAGTGAAAAATGGCTTAAAATGTGTTAGAAGTGTGTAAAAATGGTTTAGATAAACCCAAAAATGGTTTAAATCGTGTGAGCAATGGGCAAAAAATGAGTTAGAAAAGGAAAGAAAAACGGCTTAAACCAGGTTGAAAGTCAGAAAAAATGGTGTAGAAAGAGCCAAACGTGTCTTTAAAAGGGCTAGAGATGAGCAGAAATGGGTTAGAAATGGCAAAGAATGGCTTAAAAGAGGTTAGAGATGTGCCAGAAATGGTTAGAAATGGCCAAAACTGCTTCAAAGCAGGTTAGAGATGTGCAAAAATGGGCTAGAAATGGCCAAAAATGGATTCAAGTGGGTAAAGAAATGGGGAAAACTGGGTTAGAAACAGAAAAAAAACTAGCTTAAAACGGGTGGAAAGTGGGCAAAAATGGTTTAGAATGAGTCAAAAATGCATTAAAAGGGTTCTAGACATGCAAAAATGGGATAGAAATGGCCAAAAATGATTTAAAACGGGTTAGAAATGGACAAAAATTGGATTAGAAATGGCCAAAACCGGTTTAAAAAGGGTTAGAGGTAAGCAGAGATGAGTGAGAAATAGCCAAAACCAGCTTAAAAAAGGTTAGAGATGTGCAAAAATGGGTCAGAAATGACCAAAGCTGGCTTAAAATGGGTTAGAAACGGCCAAAAAAGCTTTAAAGCGGGTTAGAGATGTGCGAAAACGGGTTAGAAATGGCCTAAGTTGGCCAAAAGCGGGTTAGAAATGGCCAAAAAGGCTTTAAAGCGGGTTACAGATGTGCAAAAACGGGTTAGAAATGGCCTAAGTTGGCCAAAAGCGGGTTAGAAATGGCCAAAAAGGCTTTAAAGCAGGTTAGAGATGTGTGTGCAATGGTTAGAAATGGCAAAAATGGGTTAAAGCAGGTAAGAAATGGGGAAAAGTTGGTTAGAAAGGGAAGAGAAAAAACCTTCAAACGAGTGGAAAGTTGGCAAAAATCGTTCAGGTAGAGCAAAAAAAGGCTTAAAAAGGGTTAGAGCTGAGGAAAAATGGGTTATAAATGGCCAAAAGCGGCTTAAAGGTGGTTAGATAGGGTAAAACTGGGGTAGGAATGGCCAAAAATTGCTTAAAATGGGTTAGAAGTTTGCAAAACTGTGCTAGAAATGGCCCAAAAGGTTTAAATTGGGATAGAAATGGTGAAAAATGGCTTAAAATGCGTTAGGAGTGAGCAAAAATGGGTTAGATATAGCCGAAAACGGTTTAAATCGTGTGAGAAACAGGCAAAAAATGAGTTAGAAAAGAACTAAAAATGGCTTAAAACGGGTTGAGAGCGAGAAAACATCGTGTAGAAAGAGGCAAAAATGGCTTTAAAAGGGTTAGAGATGTGCAAAAATGGGTTAGAAATGGCAAAAAATGGCTTAAAAGGGCTTATAGATGTGCCAAAAATGGTTGGAAATGGCCAAAAATGCTTTAAAGCAGGTTAGAGATGTGTAAAAGTGGGTTAGAAATGGCCAAAAATGGATTAAAGCGGGTAATAATTGGGAGAAACTGTGTTAGAAACAGAAAAAAAAAAAAAAGCTTAATAAGAGTTGAAGGAGGGCAAAAATGGTTAAGGTATAGCCAAAAAAGGCTTAAAAAGGGTAAGAGATATGCAAAAACTGGGATAGAAATGGCCAAAAAGGCTTTAAAGCAGGTTAGAGATGTGCAAAAACTGGTCAGAAATGGCCAAAAATGGATTAAAGCGGGAGAGAAATGGGAAAAACTGCATTAGAAACAGAAAAAAAGCATAAAAAGTTTTGAATGAGGGAAAAAATGGTGAAGATATAGCCCAAAAAGGCTTAAATAGGATTAGAGATGTGCAAAAATGGGATAGAAATGGCCAAAAACTCTTTAAAATGTGTTAGAAATGGAGAAAAATGGGTTAGAAATGGATAAAAAATGGATAAGAAATGGCCAAAAGTAGCTTAAAAGGGGTTAGAGATGTGCAAAAATGAGTTAGAAATGGCCAAGAATGGCATAAAACAGGTTAAGAATGGCCGAAAATGGGTTAGAAATGGCCAAAAAGGCTTTAAAGCAGGTAAGAGATGTGTAAAAAAAAAAAAAAATAAAATGGTTAGAAGTGGCAAAAAAATGGATTAAAGATGGTGAGAAATGCAGAAAGCTGGGTTAGAAACGGAAAAAAAAAATAGCATAAACCGTGTTGAAAGTGGGGAGAAATGGTTTAGAAAGAACCAAAAATGGCTTTAAAAGGGTTAGAGATTTGCAAAAATGGAATAGAAATGGCCAAAATTTATTTAAAAAGCCTCAAAAATGGACAAAAATGCATTAGAAATGGCCAAAACCGGCTTAAAAGGGTTAGAGGTATGCGAGAACGGTTTAGAAAAAGCCAAAATTGGCTTAAAAGGGGCTAGAGATGAGCAAAAAAGGGTTAGAAATGGCCAAAAATAGCTTAAAATGGGTTAGATATAGCCAAAAAAGGGTTAAAATGGGTTAGTAGTGGGTAAAAAAGGGTTAGATGTAGCCGAAAATGGCATAAAACGTGTGAGAACTGGGCCAAAAATGGGTCAGAAAAGAAAAAATAAATGCTTATAATTACTTGAATGCGGAAGAGAGTGTTTTAGAAAGAGCCAAAAACGGCTTTAAAAGGGTTAGATGTATGCAAAAATGGGTTACAAATGGCCAAAAACGCCTTAAAATGGGATAGAAATAGTGAAAAATGGCTTAAAATGTGTTAGAAGTGTGTAAAAATGGTTTAGATAAACCCAAAAATGGTTTAAATCGTGTGAGCAATGGGCAAAAAATGAGTTAGAAAAGGAAAGAAAAACGGCTTAAACCAGGTTGAAAGTCAGAAAAAATGGTGTAGAAAGACCCAAACGTGTCTTTAAAAGGGCTAGAGATGAGCAGAAATGGGTTAGAAATGGCAAAGAATGGCTTAAAAGAGGTTAGAGATGTGCCAGAAATGGTTAGAAATGGCCAAAACTGCTTTAAAGCAGGTTAGAGATGTGCAAAAATGGGCTAGAAATGGCCAAAAATGGATTCAAGTGGGTAAAGAAATGGGGAAAACTGGGTTAGAAACAGAAAAAAAACTAGCTTAAAACGGGTGGAAAGTGGGCAAAAATGGTTTAGAATGAGTCAAAAATGCATTAAAAGGGTTCTAGACACGCAAAAATGGGATAGAAATGGCCAAAAATGATTTAAAACGGGTTAGAAATGTTCAAAAATTGGATTAGAAATGGCCAAAACCGGTTTAAAAAGGGTTAGAGGTAAGCAGAGATGAGTGAGAAATAGCCAAAACCGGCTTAAAAAAGGTTAGAGATGTGCAAAAATGGGTCAGAAATGACCAAAGCTGGCTTAAAATGGGTTAGAAACGGCCAAAAAAGCTTTAAAGCGGGTTACAGATGTGCGAAAACGGGTTAGAAATGGCCTAAGTTGGCCAAAAGCGGGTTAGAAATGGCCAAAAAGGCTTTAAAGCAGGTTAGAGATGTGTGTGCAATGGTTAGAAATGGCAAAAATGGGTTAAAGCAGGTAAGAAATGGGGAAAAGTTGGTTAGAAAGGGAAGAGAAAAAACCTTCAAACGAGTGGAAAGTTGGCAAAAATCGTTCAGGTAGAGCAAAAAAGGGCTTAAAAAGGGTTAGAGCTGAGGAAAAATGGGTTATAAATGGCCAAAAGCGGCTTAAAGGTGGTTAGATAGGGTAAAACTGGGGTAGGAATGGCCAAAAATTGCTTAAAATGGGTTAGAAGTTTGCAAAACTGTGCTAGAAATGGCCCAAAAGGTTTAAATTGGGATAGAAATGGTGAAAAATGGCTTAAAATGCGTTAGGAGTGAGCAAAAATGGGTTAGATATAGCCGAAAACGGTTTAAATCGTGTGAGAAACAGGCAAAAAATGAGTTAGAAAAGAACTAAAAATGGCTTAAAACGGGTTGAGAGCGAGAAAACATCGTGTAGAAAGAGGCAAAAATGGCTTTAAAAGGGTTAGAGATGTGCAAAAATGGGTTAGAAATGGCAAAAAATGGCTTAAAAGGGCTTATAGATGTGCCAAAAATGGTTGGAAATGGCCAAAAATGCTTTAAAGCAGGTTAGAGATGTGTAAAAGTGGGTTAGAAATGGCCAAAAATGGATTAAAGCGGGTAATAATTGGGAGAAACTGTGTTAGAAACAGAAAAAAAAAAAAAGCTTAATAAGAGTTGAAGGAGGGCAAAAATGGTTAAGGTATAGCCAAAAAAGGCTTAAAAAGGGTAAGAGATATGCAAAAACTGGGATAGAAATGGCCAAAAAGGCTTTAAAGCAGGTTAGAGATGTGCAAAAACTGGTCAGAAATGGCCAAAAATGGATTAAAGCGGGAGAGAAATGGGAAAAACTGCATTAGAAACAGAAAAAAAGCATAAAAAGTTTTGAATGAGGGAAAAAATGGTGAAGATATAGCCCAAAAAGGCTTAAATAGGATTATAGATGTGCAAAAATGGGATAGAAATTGCCAAAAACTCTTTTTTTCTGTTTCTAATGCAGTTTTTTGCCATTTCTCTCCCGCTTTAATCAATTTTTGGCCATTTCTGACCAGTTTTTGCACATCTCTAACCTGCTTTAAAGCCTTTTTGGCAATTTCTATCCCAGTTTTTGCATATCTCTAACCCTTTTTAAGCCTTTTTTGGCTATACCTTAACCATTTTTGCCCTCCTTCAACTCTTATTAAGCTTTTTTTTTTTTTTTCTGTTTCTAACACAGTTTCTCCCAATTATTACCCGCTTTAATCCATTTTAGGCCATTTCTAACCCACTTTTACACATCTCTAACCTGCTTTAAAGCATTTTTGGCCATTTCCAACCATTTTTGGCACATCTATAAGCCCTTTTAAGCCATTTTTTTGCCATTTCTAACCCATTTTTGCACATCTCTAACCCTTTTAAAGCCATTTTTGCCTCTTTCTACACGATGTTTTCTCGCTCTCAACCCGTTTTAAGCCATTTTTAGTTCTTTTCTAACTCATTTTTTGCCTGTTTCTCACACGATTTAAACCGTTTTCGGCTATATCTAACCCATTTTTGCTCACTCCTAACTCACTTTAAGCCATTTTTCACCATTTCTGTCCCAATTTAAACCTTTTGGGCCATTTCTAGCACAGTTTTGCAAACTTCTAACCCATTTTAAGCAATTTTTGGCCATTCCTACCCCAGTTTTACCCCTATCTAACCACCTTTAAGCCGCTTTTGGCCATTTATAACCCATTTTTCCTCAGCTCTAACCCTTTTTAAGCCTTTTTTGCTCTACCTGAACGATTTTTGCCAACTTTCCACTCGTTTGAAGGTTTTTTCTATTTCCTTTCTAACCAACTTTTCCCCATTTCTTACCTGCTTTAACCCATTTTTGCCATTTCTAACCATTGCACACACATCTCTAACCTGCTTTAAAGCCTTTTTGGCCATTTCTAACCCGCTTTTGGCCAACTTAGGCCATTTCTAACCCGTTTTTGCACATCTGTAACCCGCTTTAAAGCTTTTTTGGCCGTTTCTAACCCGTTTTAAGCCAGCTTTGGTCATTTCTGACCCATTTTTGCACATCTCTAACCTTTTTTAAGCTGGTTTTGGCTATTTCTCACTCATCTCTGCTTACCTCTAACCCTTTTTAAACCGGTTTTGGCCATTTCTAATCCAATTTTTGTCCATTTCTAACCCGTTTTAAATCATTTTTGGCCATTTCTATCCCATTTTTGCATGTCTAGAACCCTTTTAATGCATTTTTGACTCATTCTAAACCATTTTTGCCCACTTTCCACCCGTTTTAAGCTAGTTTTTTTTCTGTTTCTAACCCAGTTTTCCCCATTTCTTTACCCACTTGAATCCATTTTTGGCCATTTCTAGCCCATTTTTGCACATCTCTAACCTGCTTTAAAGCAGTTTTGGCCATTTCTAACCATTTCTGGCACATCTCTAACCTCTTTTAAGCCATTCTTTGCCATTTCTAACCCATTTCTGCTCATCTCTAGCCCTTTTAAAGACACGTTTGGGTCTTTCTACACCATTTTTTCTGACTTTCAACCTGGTTTAAGCCGTTTTTCTTTCCTTTTCTAACTCATTTTTTGCCCATTGCTCACACGATTTAAACCATTTTTGGGTTTATCTAAACCATTTTTACACACTTCTAACACATTTTAAGCCATTTTTCACTATTTCTATCCCATTTTAAGGCGTTTTTGGCCATTTGTAACCCATTTTTGCATACATCTAACCCTTTTAAAGCCGTTTTTGGCTCTTTCTAAAACACTCTCTTCCGCATTCAAGTAATTATAAGCATTTATTTTTTCTTTTCTGACCCATTTTTGGCCCAGTTCTCACACGTTTTATGCCATTTTCGGCTACATCTAACCCTTTTTTACCCACTACTAACCCATTTTAACCCTTTTTTGGCTATATCTAACCCATTTTAAGCTATTTTTGGCCATTTCTAACCCTTTTTTGCTCATCTCTAGCCCCTTTTAAGCCTAATTTGGCTTTTTCTAAACCGTTCTCGCATACCTCTAACCCTTTTAAGCCGGTTTTGGCCATTTCTAATGCATTTTTTGTCCATTTTTGAGGCTTTTTAAATAAATTTTGGCCATTTCTATTCCTTTTCTGCAAATCTCTAACCCTTTTAAAGCCATTCTTGGTTCTTTCTAAACCATTTCTCCCCACTTTCAACACGGTTTATGCTATTTTTTTTTCCGTTTCTAACCCAGTTTTCTGCATTTCTCACCATCTTTAATCCATTTTTTTGCCACTTCTAACCATTTTTTTTTTTTTTTTTTTACACATCTCTTACCTGCTTTAAAGCCTTTTTGGCCATTTCTAACCCAATTTTGGCCATTCTTAACCTGTTTTATGCCATTCTTGGCCATTTCTAACTCATTTTTGCACATCTCTAACCCCTTTTAAGTAAATTTTGGCCATTTCTTATCCATTTTTTGTCCATTTCTAACCCATTTTTCTCCATTTCTAACACATTTTAAAGAGTTTTTGGCAATTTCTATCCCATTTTTGCACATCTCTAATCCTTTTTAAGCCTTTTTGGGCTATATCTTCACCATTTTTTCCCTCATTCAAAACTTTTTATGCTTTTTTTCTGTTTCTAATGCAGTTTTTCCCATTTCTCTCCCGCTTTAATCCATTTTTGGCCATTTCTGACCAGTTTTTGCACATCTCTAACCTGCTTTAAAGCCTTTTTGGCCATTTCTATCCCAGTTTTTGCATATCTCTAACCCTTTTTAAGCCTTTTTTGGCTATACCTTAACCATTTTTGCCCTCCTTCAACTCTTATTAAGCTTTTTTTTTTTTTTTCTGTTTCTAACACAGTTTCTCCCAATTATTACCCGCTTTAATCCATTTTTGGCCATTTCTAACCCACTTTTACACATCTCTAACCTGCTTTAAAGCATTTTTGGCCATTTCCAACCATTTTTGGCACATCTATAAGCCCTTTTAAGCCATTTTTTTGCCATTTCTAACCCATTTTTGCACATCTCTAACCCTTTTAAAGCCATTTTTGCCTCTTTCTACACGATGTTTTCTCGCTCTCAACCCGTTTTAAGCCATTTTTAGTTCTTTTCTAACTCATTTTTTGCCTGTTTCTCACACGATTTAAACCGTTTTCGGCTATATCTAACCCATTTTTGCTCACTCCTAACTCATTTTAAGCCATTTTTCACCATTTCTGTCCCAATTTAAATCTTTTGGGCCATTTCTAGCACAGGTTTGCAAACTTCTAACCCATTTTAAGCAATTTTTGGCCATTCCTACCCCAGTTTTACCCCTATCTAACCACCTTTAAGCCGCTTTTGGCCATTTATAACCCATTTTTCCTCAGCTCTAACCCTTTTTAAGCCTTTTTTGCTCTACCTGAACGATTTTTGCCAACTTTCCACTCGTTTGAAGGTTTTTTCTCTTCCCTTTCTAACCAAGTTTTCCCCATTTCTTACCTGCTTTAACCCATTTTTGCCATTTCTAACCATTGCACACACATCTCTAACCTGCTTTAAAGCCTTTTTGGCCATTTCTAACCCGCTTTTGGCCAACTTAGGCCATTTCTAACCCGTTTTTGCACATCTCTAACCCGCTTTAAAGCTTTTTTGGCCGTTTCTAACCCATTTTAAGCCAGCTTTGGTCATTTCTGACCCATTTTTGCACATCTCTAACCTTTTTTAAGCCGGTTTTGGCTTTTTCTCACTCATCTCTGCTTACCTCTAACCCTTTTTAAACCGGTTTTGGCCATTTCTAATCCAATTTTTGTCCATTTCTAACCCGGTTTAAATCATTTTTGGCCATTTCTATCCCATTTTTGCGTGTCTAGAACCCTTTTAATGCATTTTTGACTCAGGCTCGGTGGCAGATTCAAACCGGCCACCAACAGCCACTCTCGATCAGTTGCTGAGGTGAGTAGCTTGAGAGAGGACGCCTGCAACACCGGAGCGGAGAGGGGAGAGATCAGCGTCCAGGAGCCTCACCTCAGAGCGACAAGAGCCACTGAGGAGGGAGCCTCAAGTCCTCAACAGGACTTGCCCAGGACTCGGAAGCTCAGCTCCCGCGAGGGGCTGACTCACAGGGGGCGGAGCCAGGAGGCTCGGTGGCAGATTCAAACCGGCCACCAACAGCCACTCTCGATCAGTTGCTGAGGTGAGTAGCTTGAGAGAGGACGCCTGCAACACCGGAGCGGAGAGGGGAGAGATCAGCGTCCAGGAGCCTCACCTCAGAGCGACAAGAGCCACTGAGGAGGGAGCCTCAAGTCCTCAACAGGACTTGCCCAGGACTCGGAAGCTCAGCTCCCGCGAGGGGCTGACTCACAGGGGGCGGAGCCAGGAGGCTCGGTGGCAGATTCAAACCGGCCACCAACAGCCACTCTCGATCAGTTGCTGAGGTGAGTAGCTTGAGAGAGGACGCCTGCAACACCGGAGCGGAGAGGGGAGAGATCAGCGTCCAGGAGCCTCACCTCAGAGCGACAAGAGCCACTGAGGAGGGAGCCTCAAGTCCTCAACAGGACTTGCCCAGGACTCGGAAGCTCAGCTCCCGCGAGGGGCTGACTCACAGGGGGCGGAGCCAGGAGGCTCGGTGGCAGATTCAAACCGGCCACCAACAGCCACTCTCGATCAGTTGCTGAGGTGAGTAGCTTGAGAGAGGACGCCTGCAACACCGGAGCGGAGAGGGGAGAGATCAGCGTCCAGGAGCCTCACCTCAGAGCGACAAGAGCCACTGAGGAGGGAGCCTCAAGTCCTCAACAGGACTTGCCCAGGACTCGGAAGCTCAGCTCCCGCGAGGGGCTGACTCACAGGGGGCGGAGCCAGGAGGAGTGGCACCAGCTGGGAGTGGCTAAAAATCTTTCCCAGGGAGCGCGGCGACCAGGAGCGCGGCGAACAGAGCCGGCAAACAGAGAGCGTCGAGGCACAGGGTCGAGGCAGTTTGCGCGGCAGTTCGCGCGGGCAGGCGAGCGGGCAGGCAAGCGGGCAGGGAAGCGTTCCAACCGCCTCATCGAGAGGACTCGCCTGGAGTACAGGAGGGGGAAGGAGTGCTGAGGGACGTAGACGGATTGATTGACCAGATAGATCATGGTTACAACACGATCGAAAGCTGCAGTGAGTACTAATGTGGGTATCCAGACTGAGCCTTCCTGCAGACATGCAGCTGTGCAGGTCTCTGGCTGCAGCGAATGCCTGAGCCTGGCACTTGTATTGGAGGGAGCCAGTGATACTGCTTGTGTTCGCTGTGAGCAAATAAATGACCTGCTCAGGCAGGTGGCTGAACTGAGGGAGGAGGTAGAAAGGTTGAGAGCCATTAGAGAGTGTGAAAGTGAAATAGATTGGTGGAACCACACCCTAAGGCAGGGGCAGAGGGAAGTGGTTCAACAAGATATGGATCCCCTTCCCTCCTACCATCAGACAGAAGGAGAGAGCTTAATGGACAAGGATGGATGGAGGGAGGTTCCTCCTCGGAGAGGTAAGCGAAAACCCTCACAATCCCTTCCTCCCTCCCAGTTGCCCTTGAATAACAGGTACGAGGTCTTGGAACTTCAGGGCCAGGTGAATGGAGATGGTGAGGCAAATCTATCTAGTGAGTCACCCAGGGCTAGTCACTCACCCACATACCTCAGAACTTCCCCAACCAAGAAGAAAAGAAGAGTAATTGTGGTGGGTGACTCCCTTCTGAGGGGAACAGAAGGGCCCATTTGTCGACCGGATCCACCCCACAGGGAGGTCTGCTGCCTGCCTGGGGCTCGGATTAGAGATGTTAAAAAGAAGCTCTCTGAACTGGTGCAGCCGTCTGACTACTACCCACTGCTGGTTTTTCAGGTTGGCAGTGACGAAATTATTACGAGGAACGTAAGGGCGATGAAGAGAGACTACAGGGCCCTGGGACGGCTGGTTAAAGGGTCTGGAGCGCAAGTGGTGTTTGCCTCCGTACCTGTTGCAAGCGAGGGTGAAGGGATATATAAGAAGACTCTGCAGGTTAATGTATGGCTACGTGACTGGTGCCAAAGGCAGGGGTTTGGGTTTTTCAGTCACGGGCTGCTGTATGGGACACCTGGTTTGCTGGTGACAGGCGGGATACACCAGTCCCAGAGAAGAAAAAGGGTTTTGGGGCAGGAGTTAGCAGGGCTTATTGACAGGGCTTTAAACTAGTTAGGAAGGGGGGAGGGGATTTAACTGGGCCTGTTGGGGACAAGCCCAAGAGGAACATGCTAGGGATTGAAGGATGGCGGGCTAAGGAGGACTATCAATCTCTTGTTTCACTTGTGGGAAAGGATAGCTTTTTAGACCCTGTCCCGCAGGGGAAAAAGGGTACTAGGACTGGCTCCCTGAAATGTCTGTACACCAATGCACGCAGCATGGGGAATAAACAGGAGGAGTTAGAAGTCTGTGTGCGGGCTAAAGGTTATGATCTAGTGGCGATTACAGAGACATGGTGGGACAGTTCACATGACTGGAATGTGGTCATGGATGGCTATGTCCTTTTTAGGAAAGATAGGTCGGCGAAGCGAGGTGGTGGAGTGGCTCTTTACGTGAGAGAGCAACTAGAATGTATTGAGTTCTGTCCGGGGTCGGATGAGGAGCAAGTGGAATGTCTGTGGGTACGAATCAAGGGGCTGACTGGCACGGGTGATACAGTTGTGGGGGTCTATTACAGACCTCCTGATCAGGACGAAGGAGTTGATGAGGCTTTCTACAGGCAACTGGAAGTAGCCTCGCGACTACATGCCTTAGTCGTCGTGGGGGACTTTAATTACCCCGATATTTGCTGGAAGACTCACACAGCCAGTCATTCACAGTCTAGGAGGTTCCTCGAGTGCATTGATGATAATTTCTTAATGCAAATGGTGGACGTACCAACTAGGGGAGCAGCGCTGCTAGATTTAGTACTCGCCAACAAGGAGGGTTTGGTCGAAGTGGTGACGGTCAATGGCAGCCTTGGCTGCAGTGACCATGAGATGGTGGAGTTTAGGATCCTGTGTGGGAGGAATAGAATACCTAGCAAAGCCACAGTTCTGGATTTCCGAAGGGCCAACTTTGGCCTCTTCAGTCAACTGCTAAGGGAGGTCTCATGGGAAAGTGTACTAGGCGGTAAAGGGGCTCAAGATAGTTGGTTAGCATTCAAGGACCGCTTCTTCCAAGCTCAGGATCGGAGCGTCCCAATAAGTAGGAAGTCAAGTAAGGGATCTAGGAGACCGGCGTGGTTAAACAAGGAGCTGCTGGGCAAACTCAAGTGGAAAAGGAGAATCTATGGATTATGGAAGGAGGGGCTGGCCGCTTGGGAGGAATATAGGACAGTTGTTAGAGGATGTAGGGAGGCAATTAGGACAGCTAAGGCCTCCTTGGAACTCAATCTTGCTAGTCGGGTTAAAGACAATAGAAAGGGCTTCTTCAAATACATAGCAAATAAAACTAACACAAGAGGCAATATAGGCCCACTGCTGAACGAAGTGGGTACCCTGGAGACAGAGGATATAAAGAAGGCAGAGGTGCTGAATGCCTTCTTTGCCTCTGTCTTTACTCCTGCAGACTCTCCCCGAGGGCCCCGGATTTCTATAGCCCCAGAAGGAGTCAGGACAAAGGAGGAGTTTGCTTTGGTAGATGAGGATTGGGTTAGGGATCAGCTATGCAATCTGGACATCTGTAAATCGATGGGTCCGGATGGAATGCACCCACGGGTGCTGAGGGAGCTGGCGGAGGTCATTGCTAGGCCACTTTCCATCATCTTTGGTAAGTCGTGGGAAACGGGCGAGGTGCCTGAGGATTGGCGGATGGCAAAGGTCACACCAATCTATAAGAAGGGCAAGAAGGAGGACCCGGGTAATTATAGACCGGTCAGCCTTACCTCCATCCCTGGAAAGGTGATGGAACAACTTATTCTTGACTCCATCACTAGGCATATCAAGGATGAGGGGGTCATTAAGAACAGCCAACATGGTTTTATGAGGGGGAAGTCATGTATGACCAACCTTATAGCCTTCTATGAGGAAGTGACTAGGTGGAGGGATGATGGTAGAGCGGTAGATGTAGTTTTTCTTGATTTCAGTAAGGCATTTGATACTGTCTCCCACAGCATCCTCATAGATAAGCTAAGGAAGTGTGGGCTTGACGATCAAGTAGTGAGGTGGATCGAGAACTGGTTGAAAGGAAGAAGGCAGAGAGTTGTGGTCAATGGCGCAGAATCTAGCTGGAGGTCTGTGACTAGTGGAGTTCCTCAGGGGTCGGTGCTGGGACCGGTGCTGTTTAATATTTTCATCAATGACCTGGATGAGGGAACTGAGTGCACCCTCAGCAAGTTTGCTGATGACACAAAACTGGGAGGAGTGGCTGACACACCAGAGGACTGTGCTGCCATTCAGCGAGACCTGGACAGGCTGGAGAGTTGGGCGGGGAGAAACTTGATGAAATTTAACAAGGGCAAGTGTAGAGTCTTGCATCTGGGGAAGAACAACCCCATGTACCAGTACAGGTTGGGGGTTGACCTGCTGGAAAATAGTGAAGGGGAAAGGGACCTGGGGGTCCTGGTGGATAGGAGGATGACCATGAGCCAGCAATGTGCTCTTGTGGCCAAGAAGGCAAATGGCATCTTAGGGTGCATTAGAAAGGGAGTGGTTAGTAGGTCAAGAGAGGTTCTCCTCCCCCTCTACTCAGCCTTGGTGAGGCCGCATCTGGAATATTGTGTCCAGTTCTGGGCCCCTCAATTCAAGAAGGACAGGGAATTGCTTGAAGGAGTCCAGCGCAGAGCCACAAAGATGATTAAGGGAGTGGAACATCTCCCTTATGAGGAGAGGCTGAGGGAGCTGGGTCTCTTTAGCTTGGAGAAGAGGAGACTGAGGGGTGACCTCATCAATGTTTACAAATATGTAAAGGGTAGGTGTCAGGATGATGGAGCTAGGCTTTTTTCAGTGATATCCAGTGATAGGACAAGGGGCAATGGGTGTAAACTGGAGCATAGGAAGTTCCACGTTAACATCAGGAAGAACTTCTTTACTGTAAGAGTGACAGAGCACTGGAACAGGTTGCCCAGGGGGGTTGTGGAGTCTCCTACACTGGAGATATTCAAGGCCCGCCTGGACAAGTTCCTGTGTGATGTACTGTAGGTTACCCTGCTCTTGCAGGGGGGTTGGACTAGATGATCTTTTTAGGTCCCTTCCAACCCTTGGGATTCTGTGATTCTGTGATTTTTGCCCACTTTCCACCCGTTTTAAGCTAGTTTTTTTTCTGTTTCTAACCCAGTTTTCCCCATTTCTTTACCCACTTGAATCCATTTTTGGCCATTTCTAGCCCATTTTTGCACATCTCTAACCTGCTTTAAAGCAGTTTTGGCCATTTCTAACCATTTCTGGCACATCTCTAACCTCTTTTAAGCCATTCTTTGCCATTTCTAACCCATTTCTGCTCATCTCTAGCCCTTTTAAAGACACGTTTGGCTCTTTCTACACCATTTTCTCTGACTTTCAACCTGGTTTAAGCCGTTTTTCTTTCCTTTTCTAACTCATTTTTTGCCCATTGCTCACACGATTTAAACCATTTTTGGGTTTATCTAAACCATTTTTACACACTTCTAACACATTTTAAGCCATTTTTCACTATTTCTATCCCATTTTAAGGCGTTTTTGGCCATTTCTAACCCATTTTTGCATACATCTAACCCTTTTAAAGCCGTTTTTGGCTCTTTCTAAAACACTTTCTTCTGCATTCAACTAGTTATAAGCATTTTTTTTTCTTTTCTGACCCATTTTTGGCCCAGTTCTCACACGTTTTATGCCATTTTCGGCTACATCAACCCTTTTTTACCCACTACTAACCCATTTTAACCCTTTTTTGGCTATATCTAACCCATTTTAAGCTATTTTTGGCCATTTCTAACCCTTTTTTGCTCATCTCTAGCCCCTTTTAAGCCAATTTTGGCTTTTTCTAAACCGTTCTCGCATACCTCTAACCCTTTTAAGCCGGTTTTGGCCATTTCTAATGCATTTTTTGTCCATTTTTGAGGCTTTTTAAATAAATTTTGGCCATTTCTATTCCATTTTTGCAAATCTCTAACCCTTTTAAAGCCATTTTTGGTTCTTTCTAAACCATTTCTCCCCACTTTCAACACGGTTTATGCTATTTTTTTTTCTGTTTCTAACCCAGTTTTCTGCATTTCTCACCATCTTTAATCCATTTTTTGCCACTTCTAACCATTTTATTTTTTTTTTTTTTTTTTTACACATCTCTTACCTGCTTTAAAGCCTTTTTGGCCATTTCTAACGCAGTCAGCTTTGCAACTGTGACACATATATTGCTGTCACTCCTCCCTTTCCTGCCTGAAAGACCAATTGAATCCAACATCTCTGTGCCAGCTCTCTGCTGAGCAGCAACAGAGAGAGTAGAGCAGCAATGTTTAGACTGTGCTAAAACAGCAGAAGAGCCTTGCGAAAAACCTCCTGCTGGTCATCTATAGCACACAGTGAGCTTTGCAACTGTGACACAAACATTGCTGTCACTCTTCACTCTTTCTCCAAAAAGACCGTTTGAATACAACCTCTCCAGTGCACGCTCTCTGTGAGCTGCAGCAAGAGTAAGTAGAGCAGGAGCGTTTAGACACTGCTGAAAGAGCAGAAAAGCCAGGACAAAATGTTCCTACAGATCATCTTCAGCGCACAGCGAGCTTTGCAACTCTGCAACATCCATTGCTGTCACTCCTCCCTTTCCTGCCTGAAAGACCAATTGAATCCAACATCTCTGTGCTCTCTCTCTGCTGAGCAGCAACAGAGAGAGTAGAGCAGCAATGTTTAGACTGTTATAAAACAGCAGAAGAGCCTTGCGAAAAAGCTCCTGCTGATCATGTTTAGCACACAGTTAGCTTTGCAACTGTGACACAAACATTGCTGTCACTCCTCACTTTATCTCCTAAAAGTGCATTTGAATACAACGTTTCTGGTGCCCTCTCTCCTTTCAAGAGCAGTTGTGACAAGGGAGCACGAAGCGCTTGACCTCTAATCCCACAGCCGATGGGCCAGCAGGGAAACTCCGGCTGGGCATCTTCAGCGCACAGTGAGCTTTGAAACTGTGTCACACACATTGCTGTCACCCCTCACTTTCCTACCTGAAAGTCCAATTGAATCCTACAACTCCTGTGCTTGCTCTTTGTCAGCAGCAGCAGAATATAGCAGTTACGTTTGGTCTCTGCTGAAACAGCAGAAGAGACATGCACAAAGTTCCTGCTGATCATCTTCAGCACACAGTGAGCTTTGCAACTGGGACACACACATTACTGTCACTGGTCACTTTATCTCCTAAAAGTCCATTTGAATGCAACCTTTCCAGGGCCCGCTCTCTCTGAGCAGCAGCAGAGTGAGTAGAGCAGGAACGTTTAGACACTGCTGAAAGAGCAGAAGAGCCAGGCCAAAATGTTCCTGCTCATCATCGTCAGCACACAGCGAGCTTTGCAACTCTGCAACACACATTGCTGTCACTCCTCCCTTTCCTGCCTGAAAGACCAGTTGAATCCAACATCTCTGTGCCAGCTCTCTGCTGAGCAGCAACAGAGAGAGTAGAGCAGCAATGTTTAGACTGTGCTAAAACAGCAGAAGAGCCTTGCGAAAAACCTCCTGCTGGTCATCTATAGCACACAGTGAGCTTTGCAACTGTGACACAAACATTGCTGTCACTCTTCACTCTTTCTCCAAAAACACCGTTTGAATACAACCTCTCCAGTGCACGCTCTCTGTGAGCTGCAGCAAGAGTAAGTAGAGCAGGAGCGTTTAGACACTGCTGAAAGAGCAGAAAAGCCAGGACAAAATGTTCCTACAGATCATCTTCAGCGCACAGCGAGCTTTGCAACTCTGCAACATCCATTGCTGTCACTCCTCCCTTTCCTGCCTGAAAGACCAATTGAATCCAACATCTCTGTGCTCTCTCTCTGCTGAGCAGCAACAGAGAGAGTAGAGCAGCAATGTTTAGACTGTGCTAAAACAGCAGAAGAGCCTTGCGAAAAAGCTCCTGCTGATCATGTTTAGCACACAGTTAGCTTTGCAACTGTGACACAAACATTGCTGTCACTCCTCACTTTATCTCCTAAAAGTGCATTTGAATCCAACGTTTCTGGTGCCCTCTCTCCTTTCAAGAGCAGTTGTGACAGGGGAGCACGAAGCACTTGACCTCTAATCCCACAGCCGATGGGCCAGCAGGGAAACTCCGGCTGGGCATCTTCAGCGCACAGTGAGCTTTGAAACTGTGTCACACACATTGCTGTCACCCCTCACTTTCCTACCTGAAAGTCCAATTGAATCCTACAACTCCTGTGCTTGCTCTTTGTCAGCAGCAGCAGAATATAGCAGTTACGTTTGGTCTCTGCTGAAACAGCAGAAGAGACATGCACAAAGTTCCTGCTGATCATCTTCAGCACACAGTGAGCTTTGCAACTGGGACACACACATTACTGTCACTGGTCACTTTATCTCCTAAAAGTCCATTTGAATGCAACCTTTCCAGGGCCCGCTCTCTCTGAGCAGCAGCAGAGTGAGTAGAGCAGGAACGTTTAGACTCTGCTGAAAGAGCAGAAGAGCCAGGCCAAAATGTTCCTGCAGATCATCGTCAGCGCACAGCGAGCTTTGCAACTCTGCAACACACATTGCTGTCACTCCTCCCTTCATCTCCTAATAGTCCGTTTGAATCCATAGTCTCTCGCGCCCTCTCTCGTTTGAACAGCAGCAGTGACACGTGAACACGAGCTCTTGGCCTCTGCTCCCACAGCCGAAGAGCCAGGAGTGAAAGCTCCGGCTATGCACCTTCAGCACGCAGTCAGCTTTGCAACTGTGACACATATATTGCTGTCGCTCCTCACGTTCCTACCTCAAAGTCCAATTGAATCCCAAATCTCTGTGCCCTTTCTCTGCTGTGCAGCAGCAGAGAGGATAGAGCAGGAACGTTTAGACCCTACTCAAAGAATAGAAGAGCCAGGACAAAATGTTCCTGCAGATCATCTTCAGCGCACAGCGAGCTTTGCAACTCTGCAGCACACATTGCTGTCACTCCTCCCTTTCCTGCCTGAAAGACCAATTGAATCCAACATCTCTGTGCCAGCTCTCTGCTGAGCAGCAACAGAGAGAGTAGAGCAGCAATGTTTAGACTGTGCTAAAACAGCAGAAGAGCCTTGCGAAAAACCTCCTGCTGGTCATCTATAGCACACAGTGAGCTTTGCAACTGTGACACAAACATTGCTGTCACTCTTCACTCTTTCTCCAAAAAGACCGTTTGAATACAACCTCTCCAGTGCACGCTCTCTGTGAGCTGCAGCAAGAGTAAGTAGAGCAGGAGCGTTTAGACACTGCTGAAAGAGCAGAAAAGCCAGGACAAAATGTTCCTACAGATCATCTTCAGCGCACAGCGAGCTTTGCAACTCTGCAACATCCATTGCTGTCACTCCTCCCTTTCCTGCCTGAAAGACCAATTGAATCCAACATCTCTGTGCTCTCTCTCTGCTGAGCAGCAACAGAGAGAGTAGAGCAGCAATGTTTAGACTGTGCTAAAACAGCAGAAGAGCCTTGCGAAAAAGCTCCTGCTGATCATGTTTAGCACACAGTTAGCTTTGCAACTGTGACACAAACATTGCTGTCACTCCTCACTTTATCTCCTAAATGTGCATTTGAATCCAACGTTTCTGGTGCCCTCTCTCCTTTCAAGAGCAGTTGTGACAAGGGAGCACGAAGCGCTTGACCTCTAATCCCATAGCCGATGGGCCAGCAGGGAAACTCCGGCTGGGCATCTTCAGCGCACAGTGAGCTTTGAAACTGTGTCACACACATTGCTGTCACCCCTCACTTTCCTACCTGAAAGTCCAATTGAATCCTACAACTCCTGTGCTTGCTCTTTGTCAGCAGCAGCAGAATATAGCAGTTACGTTTGGTCTCTGCTGAAACAGCAGAAGAGACATGCACAAAGTTCCTGCTGATCATCTTCAGCACACAGTGAGCTTTGCAACTGGGACACACACATTACTGTCACTGGTCACTTTATCTCCTAAAAGTCCATTTGAATGCAACCTTTCCAGGGCCCGCTCTCTCTGAGCAGCAGCAGAGTGAGTAGAGCAGGAACGTTTAGACACTGCTGAAAGAGCAGAAGAGCCAGGCCAAAATGTTCCTGCTCATCATCGTCAGCACACAGCGAGCTTTGCAACTCTGCAACACACATTGCTGTCACTCCTCCCTTTCCTGCCTGAAAGACCAGTTGAATCCAACATCTCTGTGCCAGCTCTCTGCTGAGCAGCAACAGAGAGAGTAGAGCAGCAATGTTTAGACTGTGCTAAAACAGCAGAAGAGCCTTGCGAAAAACCTCCTGCTGGTCATCTATAGCACACAGTGAGCTTTGCAACTGTGACACAAACATTGCTGTCACTCTTCACTCTTTCTCCAAAAAGACCGTTTGAATACAACCTCTCCAGTGCACGCTCTCTGTGAGCTGCAGCAAGAGTAAGTAGAGCAGGAGCGTTTAGACACTGCTGAAAGAGCAGAAAAGCCAGGACAAAATGTTCCTACAGATCATCTTCAGCGCACAGCGAGCTTTGCAACTCTGCAACATCCATTGCTGTCACTCCTCCCTTTCCTGCCTGAAAGACCAATTGAATCCAACATCTCTGTGCTCTCTCTCTGCTGAGCAGCAACAGAGAGAGTAGAGCAGCAATGTTTAGACTGTGCTAAAACAGCAGAAGAGCCTTGCGAAAAAGCTCCTGCTGATCATGTTTAGCACACAGTTAGCTTTGCAACTGTGACACAAACATTGCTGTCACTCCTCACTTTATCTCCTAAAAGTGCATTTGAATCCAACGTTTCTGGTGCCCTCTCTCCTTTCAAGAGCAGTTGTGACAGGGGAGCACGAAGCACTTGACCTCTAATCCCACAGCCGATGGGCCAGCAGGGAAACTCCGGCTGGGCATCTTCAGCGCACAGTGAGCTTTGAAACTGTGTCACACACATTGCTGTCACCCCTCACTTTCCTACCTGAAAGTCCAATTGAATCCTACAACTCCTGTGCTTGCTCTTTGTCAGCAGCAGCAGAATATAGCAGTTACGTTTGGTCTCTGCTGAAACAGCAGAAGAGACATGCACAAAGTTCCTGCTGATCATCTTCAGCACACAGTGAGCTTTGCAACTGGGACACACACATTACTGTCACTGGTCACTTTATCTCCTAAAAGTCCATTTGAATGCAACCTTTCCAGGGCCCGCTCTCTCTGAGCAGCAGCAGAGTGAGTAGAGCAGGAACGTTTAGACTCTGCTGAAAGAGCAGAAGAGCCAGGCCAAAATGTTCCTGCAGATCATCGTCAGCGCACAGCGAGCTTTGCAACTCTGCAACACACATTGCTGTCACTCCTCCCTTCATCTCCTAATAGTCCGTTTGAATCCATAGTCTCTCGCGCCCTCTCTCGTTTGAACAGCAGCAGTGACACGTGAACACGAGCTCTTGGCCTCTGCTCCCACAGCCGAAGAGCCAGGAGTGAAAGCTCCGGCTATGCACCTTCAGCACGCAGTCAGCTTTGCAACTGTGACACATATATTGCTGTCGCTCCTCACGTTCCTACCTCAAAGTCCAATTGAATCCCAAATCTCTGTGCCCTTTCTCTGCTGTGCAGCAGCAGAGAGGATAGAGCAGGAACGTTTAGACCCTACTCAAAGAATAGAAGAGCCAGGACAAAATGTTCCTGCAGATCATCTTCAGCGCACAGCGAGCTTTGCAACTCTGCAGCACACATTGCTGTCACTCCTCCCTTTCCTGCCTGAAAGACCAATTGAATCCAACATCTCTGTGCCAGCTCTCTGCTGAGCAGCAACAGAGAGAGTAGAGCAGCAATGTTTAGACTGTGCTAAAACAGCAGAAGAGCCTTGCGAAAAACCTCCTGCTGGTCATCTATAGCACACAGTGAGCTTTGCAACTGTGACACAAACATTGCTGTCACTCTTCACTCTTTCTCCAAAAAGACCGTTTGAATACAACCTCTCCAGTGCACGCTCTCTGTGAGCTGCAGCAAGAGTAAGTAGAGCAGGAGCGTTTAGACACTGCTGAAAGAGCAGAAAAGCCAGGACAAAATGTTCCTACAGATCATCTTCAGCGCACAGCGAGCTTTGCAACTCTGCAACATCCATTGCTGTCACTCCTCCCTTTCCTGCCTGAAAGACCAATTGAATCCAACATCTCTGTGCTCTCTCTCTGCTGAGCAGCAACAGAGAGAGTAGAGCAGCAATGTTTAGACTGTTATAAAACAGCAGAAGAGCCTTGCGAAAAAGCTCCTGCTGATCATGTTTAGCACACAGTTAGCTTTGCAACTGTGACACAAACATTGCTGTCACTCCTCACTTTATCTCCTAAATGTGCATTTGAATCCAACGTTTCTGGTGCCCTCTCTCCTTTCAAGAGCAGTTGTGACAAGGGAGCACGAAGCGCTTGACCTCTAATCCCATAGCCGATGGGCCAGCAGGGAAACTCCGGCTGGGCATCTTCAGCGCACAGTGAGCTTTGAAACTGTGTCACACACATTGCTGTCACCCCTCACTTTCCTACCTGAAAGTCCAATTGAATCCTACAACTCCTGTGCTTGCTCTTTGTCAGCAGCAGCAGAATATAGCAGTTACGTTTGGTCTCTGCTGAAACAGCAGAAGAGACATGCACAAAGTTCCTGCTGATCATCTTCAGCACACAGTGAGCTTTGCAACTGGGACACACACATTACAGTCACTGGTCACTTTATCTCCTAAAAGTCCATTTGAATGCAACCTTTCCAGTGCCCGCTCTCTCTGAGCAGCAGCAGAGTGAGTAGAGCAGGAACGTTTAGACACTGCTGAAAGAGCAGAAGAGCCAGGCCAAAATGTTCCTGCTGATCATCGTCAGCGCACAGCGAGCTTTGCAACTCTGCAACACACATTGCTGTCACTCCTCCCTTTCCTGCCTGAAAGACCAGTTGAATCCAACATCTCTGTGCCAGCTCTCTGCTGAGCAGCAACAGAGAGAGTAGAGCAGCAATGTTTAGACTGTGCTAAAACAGCAGAAGAGCCTTGCGAAAAACCTCCTGCTGGTCATCTATAGCACACAGTGAGCTTTGCAACTGTGACACAAACATTGCTGTCACTCTTCACTCTTTCTCCAAAAAGACCGTTTGAATACAACCTCTCCAGTGCACGCTCTCTGTGAGCTGCAGCAAGAGTAAGTAGAGCAGGAGCGTTTAGACACTGCTGAAAGAGCAGAAAAGCCAGGACAAAATGTTCCTACAGATCATCTTCAGCGCACAGCGAGCTTTGCAACTCTGCAACATCCATTGCTGTCACTCCTCCCTTTCCTGCCTGAAAGACCAATTGAATCCAACATCTCTGTGCTCTCTCTCTGCTGAGCAGCAACAGAGAGAGTAGAGCAGCAATGTTTAGACTGTGCTAAAACAGCAGAAGAGCCTTGCGAAAAAGCTCCTGCTGATCATGTTTAGCACACAGTTAGCTTTGCAACTGTGACACAAACATTGCTGTCACTCCTCACTTTATCTCCTAAAAGTGCATTTGAATCCAACGTTTCTGGTGCCCTCTCTCCTTTCAAGAGCAGTTGTGACAGGGGAGCACGAAGCACTTGACCTCTAATCCCACAGCCGATGGGCCAGCAGGGAAACTCCGGCTGGGCATCTTCAGCGCACAGTGAGCTTTGAAACTGTGTCACACACATTGCTGTCACCCCTCACTTTCCTACCTGAAAGTCCAATTGAATCCTACAACTCCTGTGCTTGCTCTTTGTCAGCAGCAGCAGAATATAGCAGTTACGTTTGGTCTCTGCTGAAACAGCAGAAGAGACATGCACAAAGTTCCTGCTGATCATCTTCAGCACACAGTGAGCTTTGCAACTGGGACACACACATTACTGTCACTGGTCACTTTATCTCCTAAAAGTCCATTTGAATGCAACCTTTCCAGGGCCCGCTCTCTCTGAGCAGCAGCAGAGTGAGTAGAGCAGGAACGTTTAGACTCTGCTGAAAGAGCAGAAGAGCCAGGCCAAAATGTTCCTGCAGATCATCGTCAGCGCACAGCGAGCTTTGCAACTCTGCAACACACATTGCTGTCACTCCTCCCTTCATCTCCTAATAGTCCGTTTGAATCCATAGTCTCTCGCGCCCTCTCTCGTTTGAACAGCAGCAGTGACACGTGAACACGAGCTCTTGGCCTCTGCTCCCACAGCCGAAGAGCCAGGAGTGAAAGCTCCGGCTATGCACCTTCAGCACGCAGTCAGCTTTGCAACTGTGACACATATATTGCTGTCGCTCCTCACGTTCCTACCTCAAAGTCCAATTGAATCCCAAATCTCTGTGCCCTTTCTCTGCTGTGCAGCAGCAGAGAGGATAGAGCAGGAACGTTTAGACCCTACTCAAAGAATAGAAGAGCCAGGACAAAATGTTCCTGCAGATCATCTTCAGCGCACAGCGAGCTTTGCAACTCTGCAGCACACATTGCTGTCACTCCTCCCTTTCCTGCCTGAAAGACCAATTGAATCCAACATCTCTGTGCCAGCTCTCTGCTGAGCAGCAACAGAGAGAGTAGAGCAGCAATGTTTAGACTGTGCTAAAACAGCAGAAGAGCCTTGCGAAAAACCTCCTGCTGGTCATCTATAGCACACAGTGAGCTTTGCAACTGTGACACAAACATTGCTGTCACTCTTCACTCTTTCTCCAAAAACACCGTTTGAATACAACCTCTCCAGTGCACGCTCTCTGTGAGCTGCAGCAAGAGTAAGTAGAGCAGGAGCGTTTAGACACTGCTGAAAGAGCAGAAAAGCCAGGACAAAATGTTCCTACAGATCATCTTCAGCGCACAGCGAGCTTTGCAACTCTGCAACATCCATTGCTGTCACTCCTCCCTTTCCTGCCTGAAAGACCAATTGAATCCAACATCTCTGTGCTCTCTCTCTGCTGAGCAGCAACAGAGAGAGTAGAGCAGCAATGTTTAGACTGTTATAAAACAGCAGAAGAGCCTTGCGAAAAAGCTCCTGCTGATCATGTTTAGCACACAGTTAGCTTTGCAACTGTGACACAAACATTGCTGTCACTCCTCACTTTATCTCCTAAATGTGCATTTGAATCCAACGTTTCTGGTGCCCTCTCTCCTTTCAAGAGCAGTTGTGACAGGGGAGCACGAAGCGCTTGACCTCTAATCCCACAGCCGATGGGCCAGCAGGGAAACTCCGGCTGGGCATCTTCAGCGCACAGTGAGCTTTGAAACTGTGTCACACACATTGCTGTCACCCCTCACTTTCCTACCTGAAAGTCCAATTGAATCCTACAACTCCTGTGCTTGCTCTTTGTCAGCAGCAGCAGAATATAGCAGTTACGTTTGGTCTCTGCTGAAACAGCAGAAGAGACATGCACAAAGTTCCTGCTGATCATCTTCAGCACACAGTGAGCTTTGCAACTGGGACACACACATTACTGTCACTGGTCACTTTATCTCCTAAAAGTCCATTTGAATGCAACCTTTCCAGGGCCCGCTCTCTCTGAGCAGCAGCAGAGTGAGTAGAGCAGGAACGTTTAGACTCTGCTGAAAGAGCAGAAGAGCCAGGCCAAAATGTTCCTGCAGATCATCGTCAGCACACAGCGAGCTTTGCAACTCTGCAACACACATTGCTGTCACTCCTCCCTTCATCTCCTAATAGTCCGTTTGAATCCATAGTCTCTCGCGCCCTCTCTCGTTTGAACAGCAGCAGTGACACGTGAACACGAGCTCTTGGCCTCTGCTCCCACAGCCGAAGAGCCAGGAGTGAAAGCTCCGGCTATGCACCTTCAGCACGCAGTCAGCTTTGCAACTGTGACACATATATTGCTGTCGCTCCTCACGTTCCTACCTCAAAGTCCAATTGAATCCCAAATCTCTGTGCCCTTTCTCTGCTGTGCAGCAGCAGAGAGGATAGAGCAGGAACGTTTAGACCCTACTCAAAGAATAGAAGAGCCAGGACAAAATGTTCCTGCAGATCATCTTCAGCGCACAGCGAGCTTTGCAACTCTGCAGCACACATTGCTGTCACTCCTCCCTTTCCTGCCTGAAAGACCAATTGAATCCAACATCTCTGTGCCAGCTCTCTGCTGAGCAGCAACAGAGAGAGTAGAGCAGCAATGTTTAGACTGTGCTAAAACAGCAGAAGAGCCTTGCGAAAAACCTCCTGCTGGTCATCTATAGCACACAGTGAGCTTTGCAACTGTGACACAAACATTGCTGTCACTCTTCACTCTTTCTCCAAAAAGACCGTTTGAATACAACCTCTCCAGTGCACGCTCTCTGTGAGCTGCAGCAAGAGTAAGTAGAGCAGGAGCGTTTAGACACTGCTGAAAGAGCAGAAAAGCCAGGACAAAATGTTCCTGCAGATCATCTTCAGCGCACAGCGAGCTTTGCAACTCTGCAGCACACATTGCTGTCACTCCTCCCTTTCCTGCCTGAAAGACCAATTGAATCCAACATCTCTGTGCCAGCTCTCTGCTGAGCAGCAACAGAGAGAGTAGAGCAGCAATGTTTAGACTGTGCTAAAACAGCAGAAGAGCCTTGCGAAAAACCTCCTGCTGGTCATCTATAGCACACAGTGAGCTTTGCAACTGTGACACAAACATTGCTGTCACTCTTCACTCTTTCTCCAAAAACACCGTTTGAATACAACCTCTCCAGTGCACGCTCTCTGTGAGCTGCAGCAAGAGTAAGTAGAGCAGGAGCGTTTAGACACTGCTGAAAGAGCAGAAAAGCCAGGACAAAATGTTCCTACAGATCATCTTCAGCGCACAGCGAGCTTTGCAACTCTGCAACATCCATTGCTGTCACTCCTCCCTTTCCTGCCTGAAAGACCAATTGAATCCAACATCTCTGTGCTCTCTCTCTGCTGAGCAGCAACAGAGAGAGTAGAGCAGCAATGTTTAGACTGTTATAAAACAGCAGAAGAGCCTTGCGAAAAAGCTCCTGCTGATCATGTTTAGCACACAGTTAGCTTTGCAACTGTGACACAAACATTGCTGTCACTCCTCACTTTATCTCCTAAAAGTGCATTTGAATCCAACGTTTCTGGTGCCCTCTCTCCTTTCAAGAGCAGTTGTGACAAGGGAGCACGAAGCGCTTGACCTCTAATCCCACAGCCGATGGGCCAGCAGGGAAACTCCGGCTGGGCATCTTCAGCGCACAGTGAGCTTTGAAACTGTGTCACACACATTGCTGTCACCCCTCACTTTCCTACCTGAAAGTCCAATTGAATCCTACAACTCCTGTGCTTGCTCTTTGTCAGCAGCAGCAGAATATAGCAGTTACGTTTGGTCTCTGCTGAAACAGCAGAAGAGACATGCACAAAGTTCCTGCTGATCATCTTCAGCACACAGTGAGCTTTGCAACTGGGACACACACATTACTGTCACTGGTCACTTTATCTCCTAAAAGTCCATTTGAATGCAACCTTTCTAGTGCCCGCTCTCTCTGAGCAGCAGCAGAGTGAGTAGAGCAGGAACGTTTAGACACTGCTGAAAGAGCAGAAGAGCCAGGCCAAAATGTTCCTGCTGATCATCGTCAGCGCACAGCGAGCTTTGCAACTCTGCAACACACATTGCTGTCACTCCTCCCTTTCCTGCCTGAAAGACCAGTTGAATCCAACATCTCTGTGCCAGCTCTCTGCTGAGCAGCAACAGAGAGAGTAGAGCAGCAATGTTTAGACTGTGCTAAAACAGCAGAAGAGCCTTGCGAAAAACCTCCTGCTGGTCATCTATAGCACACAGTGAGCTTTGCAACTGTGACACAAACATTGCGGTCACTCTTCACACTTTCTCCAAAAAGACCGTTTGAATACAACCTCTCCAGTGCACGCTCTCTGTGAGCTGCAGCAAGAGTAAGCAGAGCAGGAACGTTTAGACACTGCTGAAAGAGCAGAAAAGCCAGGACAAAATTTTCCTACAGATCATCTTCAGCGCACAGCGAGCTTTGCAACTCTGCAACATACATTAAAAGGGTTCTAGACATGCAAAAATGGGATAGAAATGGCCAAAAATGATTTAAAAGGGGTTAGAAATGGACAAAAATTGGATTAGAAATGGCCAAAACCGGTTTAAAAAGGGTTAGAGGTAAGCAGAGATGAGTGAGAAATAGCCAAAACCAGCTTAAAAAAGGTTAGAGATGTGCAAAAATGGGTCAGAAATGACCAAAGCTGGCTTAAAATGGGTTAGAAACGGCCAAAAAAGCTTTAAAGCGGGTTAGAGATGTGCAAAAACGGGTTAGAAATGGCCTAAGTTGGCCAAAAGCGGGTTAGAAATGGCCAAAAAGGCTTTAAAGCAGGTTAGAGATGTGTGTGCAATGGTTAGAAATGGCAAAAATGGGTTAAAGCAGGTAAGAAATGGGGAAAAGTTGGTTAGAAAGGAAATAGAAAAAACCTTCAAACGAGTGGAAAGTTGGCAAAAATCGTTCAGGTAGAGCAAAAAAAGGCTTAAAAAGGGTTAGAGCTGAGGAAAAATGGGTTATAAATGGCCAAAAGCGGCTTAAAGGTGGTTAGATAGGGGTAAAACTGGGGTAGGAATGGCCAAAAATTGCTTAAAATGGGTTAGAAGTTTGCAAAACTGTGCTAGAAATGGCCCAAAAGGTTTAAATTGGGATAGAAATGGTGAAAAATGGCTTAAAATGCGTTAGGAGTGAGCAAAAATGGGTTAGATATAGCCGAAAACGGTTTAGATCGTGTGAGAAACAGGCAAAAAATGAGTTAGAAAAGAACTAAAAATGGCTTAAAACGGGTTGAGAGCGAGAAAACATCGTGTAGAAAGAGGCAAAAATGGCTTTAAAAGGGTTAGAGATGTGCAAAAATGGGTTAGAAATGGCAAAAAATGGCTTAAAAGGGCTTATAGATGTGCCAAAAATGGTTGGAAATGGCCAAAAATGCTTTAAAGCAGGTTAGAGATGTGTAAAAGTGGGTTAGAAATGGCCAAAAATGGATTAAAGCGGGTAATAATTGGGAGAAACTGTGTTAGAAACAGAAAAAAAAAAAAAAAGCTTAATAAGAGTTGAAGGAGGGCAAAAATGGTTAAGGTATAGCCAAAAAAGGCTTAAAAAGGGTAAGAGATATGCAAAAACTGGGATAGAAATGGCCAAAAAGGCTTTAAAGCAGGTTAGAGATGTGCAAAAACTGGTCAGAAATGGCCAAAAATGGATTAAAGCGGGAGAGAAATGGGAAAAACTGCATTAGAAACAGAAAAAAAAGCATAAAAAGTTTTGAATGAGGGAAAAAATGGTGAAGATATAGCCCAAAAAGGCTTAAATAGGATTATAGATGTGCAAAAATGGGATAGAAATGGCCAAAAACTCTTTAAAATGTGTTAGAAATGGAGAAAAATGGGTTACAAATGGACAAAAAATGGATAAGAAATGGCCAAAAGTAGCTTAAAAGGGGTTAGAGATGTGCAAAAATGAGTTAGAAATGGCCAAGAATGGCATAAAACAGGTTAAGAATGGCCAAAATTGGGTTAGAAATGGCCAAAAAGGCTTTAAAGCAGGTAAGAGATGTGTAAAAAAAAAAAAAAATAAAATGGTTAGAAGTGGCAAAAAATGGATTAAAGATGGTGAGAAATGCAGAAAACTGGGTTAGAAACAGAAAAAAAAATAGCATAAACCGTGTTGAAAGTGGGGAGAAATGGTTTAGAAAGAACCAAAAATGGCTTTAAAAGGGTTAGAGATTTGCAAAAATGGAATAGAAATGGCCAAAATTTATTTAAAAAGCCTCAAAAATGGACAAAAAATGCATTAGAAATGGCCAAAACCGGCTTAAAAGGGTTAGAGGTATGCGAGAACGGTTTAGAAAAAGCCAAAATTGGCTTAAAAGGGGCTAGAGATGAGCAAAAAAGGGTTAGAAATGGCCAAAAATAGCTTAAAATGGGTTAGATATAGCCAAAAAAGGGTTAAAATGGGTTAGTAGTGGGTAAAAAAGGGTTAGATGTAGCCGAAAATGGCATAAAACGTGTGAGAACTGGGCCAAAAATGGGTCAGAAAAGAAAAAAAAAATGCTTATAATTAGTTGAATGCAGAAGAAAGTGTTTTAGAAAGAGCCAAAAACGGCTTTAAAAGGGTTAGATGTATGCAAAAATGGGTTAGAAATGGCCAAAAACGCCTTAAAATGGGATAGAAATAGTGAAAAATGGCTTAAAATGTGTTAGAAGTGTGTAAAAATGGTTTAGATAAACCCAAAAATGGTTTAAATCGTGTGAGCAATGGGCAAAAAATGAGTTAGAAAAGGAAAGAAAAATGGCTTAAACCAGGTTGAAAGTCAGAAAAAATGGTGTAGAAAGAGCCAAACGTGTCTTTAAAAGGGCTAGAGATGAGCAGAAATGGGTTAGAAATGGCAAAGAATGGCTTAAAAGAGGTTAGAGATGTGCCAGAAATGGTTAGAAATGGCCAAAACTGCTTTAAAGCAGGTTAGAGATGTGCAAAAATGGGCTAGAAATGGCCAAAAATGGATTCAAGTGGGTAAAGAAATGGGGAAAACTGGGTTAGAAACAGAAAAAAAACTAGCTTAAAACGGGTGGAAAGTGGGCAAAAATGGTTTAGAATGAGTCAAAAATGCATTAAAAGGGTTCTAGACATGCAAAAATGGGATAGAAATGGCCAAAAATGATTTAAAACGGGTTAGAAATGGACAAAAATTGGATTAGAAATGGCCAAAACCGGTTTAAAAAGGGTTAGAGGTAAGCAGAGATGAGTGAGAAATAGCCAAAACCAGCTTAAAAAAGGTTAGAGATGTGCAAAAATGGGTCAGAAATGACCAAAGCTGGCTTAAAATGGGTTAGAAACGGCCAAAAAAGCTTTAAAGCGGGTTAGAGATGTGCAAAAACGGGTTAGAAATGGCCTAAGTTGGCCAAAAGCGGGTTAGAAATGGCCAAAAAGGCTTTAAAGCAGGTTAGAGATGTGTGTGCAATGGTTAGAAATGGCAAAAATGGGTTAAAGCAGGTAAGAAATGGGGAAAAGTTGGTTAGAAAGGAAATAGAAAAAACCTTCAAACGAGTGGAAAGTTGGCAAAAATCGTTCAGGTAGAGCAAAAAAAGGCTTAAAAAGGGTTAGAGCTGAGGAAAAATGGGTTATAAATGGCCAAAAGCGGCTTAAAGGTGGTTAGATAGGGGTAAAACTGGGGTAGGAATGGCCAAAAATTGCTTAAAATGGGTTAGAAGTTTGCAAAACTGTGCTAGAAATGGCCCAAAAGGTTTAAATTGGGATAGAAATGGTGAAAAATGGCTTAAAATGCGTTAGGAGTGAGCAAAAATGGGTTAGATATAGCCGAAAACGGTTTAGATCGTGTGAGAAACAGGCAAAAAATGAGTTAGAAAAGAACTAAAAATGGCTTAAAACGGGTTGAGAGCGAGAAAACATCGTGTAGAAAGAGGCAAAAATGGCTTTAAAAGGGTTAGAGATGTGCAAAAATGGGTTAGAAATGGCAAAAAATGGCTTAAAAGGGCTTATAGATGTGCCAAAAATGGTTGGAAATGGCCAAAAATGCTTTAAAGCAGGTTAGAGATGTGTAAAAGTGGGTTAGAAATGGCCAAAAATGGATTAAAGCGGGTAATAATTGGGAGAAACTGTGTTAGAAACAGAAAAAAAAAAAAAAAAAAGCTTAATAAGAGTTGAAGGAGGGCAAAAATGGTTAAGGTATAGCCAAAAAAGGCTTAAAAAGGGTAAGAGATATGCAAAAACTGGGATAGAAATGGCCAAAAAGGCTTTAAAGCAGGTTAGAGATGTGCAAAAACTGGTCAGAAATGGCCAAAAATGGATTAAAGCGGGAGAGAAATGGGAAAAACTGCATTAGAAACAGAAAAAAAAGCATAAAAAGTTTTGAATGAGGGAAAAAATGGTGAAGATATAGCCCAAAAAGGCTTAAATAGGATTATAGATGTGCAAAAATGGGATAGAAATGGCCAAAAACTCTTTAAAATGTGTTAGAAATGGAGAAAAATGGGTTAGAAATGGATAAAAAATGGATAAGAAATGGCCAAAAGTAGCTTAAAAGGGGTTAGAGATGTGCAAAAATGAGTTAGAAATGGCCAAGAATGGCATAAAACAGGTTAAGAATGGCCAAAATTGGGTTAGAAATGGCCAAAAAGGCTTTAAAGCAGGTAAGAGATGTGTAAAAAAAAAAAAAAAAATAAAATGGTTAGAAGTGGCAAAAAATGGATTAAAGATGGTGAGAAATGCAGAAAACTGGGTTAGAAACAGAAAAAAAAATAGCATAAACCGTGTTGAAAGTGGGGAGAAATGGTTTAGAAAGATCCAAAAAATGGCTTTAAAAGGGTTAGAGATTTGCAAAAATGGAATAGAAATGGCCAAAATTTATTTAAAAAGCCTCAAAAATGGACAAAAAATGCATTAGAAATGGCCAAAACCGGCTTAAAAGGGTTAGAGGTATGCGAGAACGGTTTAGAAAAAGCCAAAATTGGCTTAAAAGGGGCTAGAGATGAGCAAAAAAGGGTTAGAAATGGCCAAAAATAGCTTAAAATGGGTTAGATATAGCCAAAAAAGGGTTAAAATGGGTTAGTAGTGGGTAAAAAAGGGTTGATGTAGCCGAAAATGGCATAAAACGTGTGAGAACTGGGCCAAAAATGGGTCAGAAAAGAAAAAAAAATGCTTATAATTAGTTGAATGCAGAAGAAAGTGTTTTAGAAAGAGCCAAAAACGGCTTTAAAAGGGTTAGATGTATGCAAAAATGGGTTAGAAATGGCCAAAAACGCCTTAAAATGGGATAGAAATAGTGAAAAATGGCTTAAAATGTGTTAGAAGTGTGTAAAAATGGTTTAGATAAACCCAAAAATGGTTTAAATCGTGTGAGCAATGGGCAAAAAATGAGTTAGAAAAGGAAAGAAAAATGGCTTAAACCAGGTTGAAAGTCAGGAAAAATGGTGTAGAAAGAGCCAAACGTGGCTTTAAAAGGGCTAGAGATGAGCAGAAATGGGTTAGAAATGGCAAAGAATGGCTTAAAAGAGGTTAGAGATGTGCCAGAAATGGTTAGAAATGGCCAAAACTGCTTTAAAGCAGGTTAGAGATGTGCAAAAATGGGCTAGAAATGGCCAAAAATGGATTCAAGTGGGTAAAGAAATGGGGAAAACTGGGTTAGAAACAGAAAAAAAACTAGCTTAAAACGGGTGGAAAGTGGGCAAAAATGGTTTAGAATGAGTCAAAAATGCATTAAAAGGGTTCTAGACATGCAAAAATGGGATAGAAATGGCCAAAAATGATTTAAAACGGGTTAGAAATGGACAAAAATTGGATTAGAAATGGCCAAAACCGGTTTAAAAAGGGTTAGAGGTAAGCAGAGATGAGTGAGAAATAGCCAAAACCAGCTTAAAAAAGGTTAGAGATGTGCAAAAATGGGTCAGAAATGACCAAAGCTGGCTTAAAATGGGTTAGAAACGGCCAAAAAAGCTTTAAAGCGGGTTAGAGATGTGCAAAAACGGGTTAGAAATGGCCTAAGTTGGCCAAAAGCGGGTTAGAAATGGCCAAAAAGGCTTTAAAGCAGGTTAGAGATGTGTGTGCAATGGTTAGAAATGGCAAAAATGGGTTAAAGCAGGTAAGAAATGGGGAAAAGTTGGTTAGAAAGGAAATAGAAAAAACCTTCAAACGAGTGGAAAGTTGGCAAAAATCGTTCAGGTAGAGTAAAAAAAAGGCTTAAAAAGGGTTAGAGCTGAGGAAAAATGGGTTATAAATGGCCAAAAGCGGCTTAAAGGTGGTTAGATAGGGGTAAAACTGGGGTAGGAATGGCCAAAAATTGCTTAAAATGGGTTAGAAGTTTGCAAAACTGTGCTAGAAATGGCCCAAAAGGTTTAAATTGGGATAGAAATGGTGAAAAATGGCTTAAAATGCGTTAGGAGTGAGCAAAAATGGGTTAGATATAGCCGAAAACGGTTTAGATCGTGTGAGAAACAGGCAAAAAATGAGTTAGAAAAGAACTAAAAATGGCTTAAAACGGGTTGAGAGCGAGAAAACATCGTGTAGAAAGAGGCAAAAATGGCTTTAAAAGGGTTAGAGATGTGCAAAAATGAGTTAGAAATGGCAAAAAATGGCTTAAAAGGGCTTATAGATGTGCCAAAAATGGTTGGAAATGGCCAAAAATGCTTTAAAGCAGGTTAGAGATGTGTAAAAGTGGGTTAGAAATGGCCAAAAATGGATTAAAGCGGGTAATAATTGGGAGAAACTGTGTTAGAAACAGAAAAAAAAAAAAAAAAAGCTTAATAAGAGTTGAAGGAGGGCAAAAATGGTTAAGGTATAGCCAAAAAAGGCTTAAAAAGGGTAAGAGATATGCAAAAACTGGGATAGAAATGGCCAAAAAGGCTTTAAAGCAGGTTAGAGATGTGCAAAAACTGGTCAGAAATGGCCAAAAATGGATTAAAGCGGGAGAGAAATGGGAAAAACTGCATTAGAAACAGAAAAAAAAGCATAAAAAGTTTTGAATGAGGGAAAAAATGGTGAAGATATAGCCCAAAAAGGCTTAAATAGGATTATAGATGTGCAAAAATGGGATAGAAATGGCCAAAAACTCTTTAAAATGTGTTAGAAATGGAGAAAAATGGGTTAGAAATGGACAAAAAATGGATAAGAAATGGCCAAAAGTAGCTTAAAAGGGGTTAGAGATGTGCAAAAATGAGTTAGAAATGGCCAAGAATGGCATAAAACAGGTTAAGAATGGCCAAAATTGGGTTAGAAATGGCCAAAAAGGCTTTAAAGCAGGTAAGAGATGTGTAAAAAAAAAAAAAAAAAATAAAATGGTTAGAAGTGGCAAAAAATGGATTAAAGATGGTGAGAAATGCAGAAAACTGGGTTAGAAACAGAAAAAAAAATAGCATAAACCGTGTTGAAAGTGGGGAGAAATGGTTTAGAAAGATCCAAAAAATGGCTTTAAAAGGGTTAGAGATTTGCAAAAATGGAATAGAAATGGCCAAAATTTATTTAAAAAGCCTCAAAAATGGACAAAAAATGCATTAGAAATGGCCAAAACCGGCTTAAAAGGGTTAGAGGTATGCGAGAAGGGTTTAGAAAAAGCCAAAATTGGCTTAAAAGGGGCTAGAGATGAGCAAAAAAGGGTTAGAAATGGCCAAAAATAGCTTAAAATGGGTTAGATATAGCCAAAAAAGGGTTAAAATGGGTTAGTAGTGGGTAAAAAAGGGTTGATGTAGCCGAAAATGGCATAAAACGTGTGAGAACTGGGCCAAAAATGGGTCAGAAAAGAAAAAAAAATGCTTATAATTAGTTGAATGCAGAAGAAAGTGTTTTAGAAAGAGCCAAAAACGGCTTTAAAAGGGTTAGATGTATGCAAAAATGGGTTAGAAATGGCCAAAAACGCCTTAAAATGGGATAGAAATAGTGAAAAATGGCTTAAAATGTGTTAGAAGTGTGTAAAAATGGTTTAGATAAACCCAAAAATGGTTTAAATCGTGTGAGCAATGGGCAAAAAATGAGTTAGAAAAGGAAAGAAAAATGGCTTAAACCAGGTTGAAAGTCAGAAAAAATGGTGTAGAAAGAGCCAAACGTGTCTTTAAAAGGGCTAGAGATGAGCAGAAATGGGTTAGAAATGGCAAAGAATGGCTTAAAAGAGGTTAGAGATGTGCCAGAAATGGTTAGAAATGGCCAAAACTGCTTTAAAGCAGGTTAGAGATGTGCAAAAATGGGCTAGAAATGGCCAAAAATGGATTCAAGTGGGTAAAGAAATGGGGAAAACTGGGTTAGAAACAGAAAAAAAACTAGCTTAAAACGGGTGGAAAGTGGGCAAAAATGGTTTAGAATGAGTCAAAAATGCATTAAAAGGGTTCTAGACATGCAAAAATGGGATAGAAATGGCCAAAAATGATTTAAAACGGGTTAGAAATGGACAAAAATTGGATTAGAAATGGCCAAAACCGGTTTAAAAAGGGTTAGAGGTAAGCAGAGATGAGTGAGAAATAGCCAAAACCAGCTTAAAAAAGGTTAGAGATGTGCAAAAATGGGTCAGAAATGACCAAAGCTGGCTTAAAATGGGTTAGAAACGGCCAAAAAAGCTTTAAAGCGGGTTACAGATGTGCAAAAACGGGTTAGAAATGGCCTAAGTTGGCCAAAAGCGGGTTAGAAATGGCCAAAAAGGCTTTAAAGCAGGTTAGAGATGTGTGTGCAATGGTTAGAAATGGCAAAAATGGGTTAAAGCAGGTAAGAAATGGGGAAAAGTTGGTTAGAAAGGAAATAGAAAAAACCTTCAAACGAGTGGAAAGTTGGCAAAAATCGTTCAGGTAGAGTAAAAAAAAGGCTTAAAAAGGGTTAGAGCTGAGGAAAAATGGGTTATAAATGGCCAAAAGCGGCTTAAAGGTGGTTAGATAGGGGTAAAACTGGGGTAGGAATGGCCAAAAATTGCTTAAAATGGGTTAGAAGTTTGCAAAACTGTGCTAGAAATGGCCCAAAAGGTTTAAATTGGGATAGAAATGGTGAAAAATGGCTTAAAATGCGTTAGGAGTGAGCAAAAATGGGTTAGATATAGCCGAAAACGGTTTAGATCGTGTGAGAAACAGGCAAAAAATGAGTTAGAAAAGAACTAAAAATGGCTTAAAACGGGTTGAGAGCGAGAAAACATCGTGTAGAAAGAGGCAAAAATGGCTTTAAAAGGGTTAGAGATGTGCAAAAATGAGTTAGAAATGGCAAAAAATGGCTTAAAAGGGCTTATAGATGTGCCAAAAATGGTTGGAAATGGCCAAAAATGCTTTAAAGCAGGTTAGAGATGTGTAAAAGTCGGTTAGAAATGGCCAAAAATGGATTAAAGCGGGTAATAATTGGGAGAAACTGTGTTAGAAACCGAAAAAAAAAAAAAAAAAAGCTTAATAAGAGTTGAAGGAGGGCAAAAATGGTTAAGGTATAGCCAAAAAAGGCTTAAAAAGGGTAAGAGATATGCAAAAACTGGGATAGAAATGGCCAAAAAGGCTTTAAAGCAGGTTAGAGATGTGCAAAAACTGGTCAGAAATGGCCAAAAATGGATTAAAGCGGGAGAGAAATGGGAAAAACTGCATTAGAAACAGAAAAAAAGCATAAAAAGTTTTGAATGAGGGAAAAAATGGTGAAGATATAGCCCAAAAAGGCTTAAATAGGATTATAGATGTGCAAAAATGGGATAGAAATGGCCAAAAACTCTTTAAAATGTGTTAGAAATGGAGAAAAATGGGTTAGAAATGGACAAAAAATGGATAAGAAATGGCCAAAAGTAGCTTAAAAGGGGTTAGAGATGTGCAAAAATGAGTTAGAAATGGCCAAGAATGGCATAAAACAGGTTAAGAATGGCCAAAATTGGGTTAGAAATGGCCAAAAAGGCTTTAAAGCAGGTAAGAGATGTGTAAAAAAAAAAAAAAAAAATAAAATGGTTAGAAGTGGCAAAAAATGGATTAAAGATGGTGAGAAATGCAGAAAACTGGGTTAGAAACAGAAAAAAAAATAGCATAAACCGTGTTGAAAGTGGGGAGAAATGGTTTAGAAAGATCCAAAAAATGGCTTTAAAAGGGTTAGAGATTTGCAAAAATGGAATAGAAATGGCCAAAATTTATTTAAAAAGCCTCAAAAATGGACAAAAAATGCATTAGAAATGGCCAAAACCGGCTTAAAAGGGTTAGAGGTATGCGAGAACGGTTTAGAAAAAGCCAAAATTGGCTTAAAAGGGGCTAGAGATGAGCAAAAAAGGGTTAGAAATGGCCAAAAATAGCTTAAAATGGGTTAGATATAGCCAAAAAAGGGTTAAAATGGGTTAGTAGTGGGTAAAAAAGGGTTGATGTAGCCGAAAATGGCATAAAACGTGTGAGAACTGGGCCAAAAATGGGTCAGAAAAGAAAAAAAAATGCTTATAATTAGTTGAATGCAGAAGAAAGTGTTTTAGAAAGAGCCAAAAACGGCTTTAAAAGGGTTAGATGTATGCAAAAATGGGTTAGAAATGGCCAAAAACGCCTTAAAATGGGATAGAAATAGTGAAAAATGGCTTAAAATGTGTTAGAAGTGTGTAAAAATGGTTTAGATAAACCCAAAAATGGTTTAAATCGTGTGAGCAATGGGCAAAAAATGAGTTAGAAAAGGAAAGAAAAATGGCTTAAACCAGGTTGAAAGTCAGAAAAAATGGTGTAGAAAGAGCCAAACGTGTCTTTAAAAGGGCTAGAGATGAGCAGAAATGGGTTAGAAATGGCAAAGAATGGCTTAAAAGAGGTTAGAGATGTGCCAGAAATGGTTAGAAATGGCCAAAACTGCTTTAAAGCAGGTTAGAGATGTGCAAAAATGGGCTAGAAATGGCCAAAAATGGATTCAAGTGGGTAAAGAAATGGGGAAAACTGGGTTAGAAACAGAAAAAAAACTAGCTTAAAACGGGTGGAAAGTGGGCAAAAATGGTTTAGAATGAGTCAAAAATGCATTAAAAGGGTTCTAGACATGCAAAAATGGGATAGAAATGGCCAAAAATGATTTAAAACGGGTTAGAAATGGACAAAAATTGGATTAGAAATGGCCAAAACCGGTTTAAAAAGGGTTAGAGGTAAGCAGAGATGAGTGAGAAATAGCCAAAACCAGCTTAAAAAAGGTTAGAGATGTGCAAAAATGGGTCAGAAATGACCAAAGCTGGCTTAAAATGGGTTAGAAACGGCCAAAAAAGCTTTAAAGCGGGTTAGAGATGTGCAAAAACGGGTTAGAAATGGCCTAAGTTGGCCAAAAGCGGGTTAGAAATGGCCAAAAAGGCTTTAAAGCAGGTTAGAGATGTGTGTGCAATGGTTAGAAATGGCAAAAATGGGTTAAAGCAGGTAAGAAATGGGGAAAAGTTGGTTAGAAAGGAAATAGAAAAAACCTTCAAACGAGTGGAAAGTTGGCAAAAATCGTTCAGGTAGAGTAAAAAAAAGGCTTAAAAAGGGTTAGAGCTGAGGAAAAATGGGTTATAAATGGCCAAAAGCGGCTTAAAGGTGGTTAGATAGGGGTAAAACTGGGGTAGGAATGGCCAAAAATTGCTTAAAATGGGTTAGAAGTTTGCAAAACTGTGCTAGAAATGGCCCAAAAGGTTTAAATTGGGATAGAAATGGTGAAAAATGGCTTAAAATGCGTTAGGAGTGAGCAAAAATGGGTTAGATATAGCCGAAAACGGTTTAGATCGTGTGAGAAACAGGCAAAAAATGAGTTAGAAAAGAACTAAAAATGGCTTAAAACGGGTTGAGAGCGAGAAAACATCGTGTAGAAAGAGGCAAAAATGGCTTTAAAAGGGTTAGAGATGTGCAAAAATGGGTTAGAAATGGCAAAAAATGGCTTAAAAGGGCTTATAGATGTGCCAAAAATGGTTGGAAATGGCCAAAAATGCTTTAAAGCAGGTTAGAGATGTGTAAAAGTGGGTTAGAAATGGCCAAAAATGGATTAAAGCGGGTAATAATTGGGAGAAACTGTGTTAGAAACAGAAAAAAAAAAAAGCTTAATAAGAGTTGAAGGAGGGCAAAAATGGTTAAGGTATAGCCAAAAAAGGCTTAAAAAGGGTAAGAGATATGCAAAAACTGGGATAGAAATGGCCAAAAAGGCTTTAAAGCAGGTTAGAGATGTGCAAAAACTGGTCAGAAATGGCCAAAAATGGATTAAAGCGGGAGAGAAATGGGAAAAACTGCATTAGAAACAGAAAAAAAGCATAAAAAGTTTTGAATGAGGGAAAAAATGGTGAAGATATAGCCCAAAAAGGCTTAAATAGGATTATAGATGTGCAAAAATGGGATAGAAATGGCCAAAAACTCTTTAAAATGTGTTAGAAATGGAGAAAAATGGGTTAGAAATGGATAAAAAATGGATAAGAAATGGCCAAAAGTAGCTTAAAAGGGGTTAGAGATGTGCAAAAATGAGTTAGAAATGGCCAAGAATGGCATAAAACAGGTTAAGAATGGCCAAAATTGGGTTAGAAATGGCCAAAAAGGCTTTAAAGCAGGTAAGAGATGTGTAAAAAAAAAAAAAAAAAAAAATAAAATGGTTAGAAGTGGCAAAAAATGGATTAAAGATGGTGAGAAATGCAGAAAACTGGGTTAGAAACAGAAAAAAAAATAGCATAAACCGTGTTGAAAGTGGGGAGAAATGGTTTAGAAAGATCCAAAAAATGGCTTTAAAAGGGTTAGAGATTTGCAAAAATGGAATAGAAATGGCCAAAATTTATTTAAAAAGCCTCAAAAATGGACAAAAAATGCATTAGAAATGGCCAAAACCGGCTTAAAAGGGTTAGAGGTATGCGAGAACGGTTTAGAAAAAGCCAAAATTGGCTTAAAAGGGGCTAGAGATGAGCAAAAAAGGGTTAGAAATGGCCAAAAATAGCTTAAAATGGGTTAGATATAGCCAAAAAAGGGTTAAAATGGGTTAGTAGTGGGTAAAAAAGGGTTGATGTAGCCGAAAATGGCATAAAACGTGTGAGAACTGGGCCAAAAATGGGTCAGAAAAGAAAAAAAAATGCTTATAATTAGTTGAATGCGGAAGAGAGTGTTTTAGAAAGAGCCAAAAACGGCTTTAAAAGGGTTAGATGTATGCAAAAATGGGTTAGAAATGGCCAAAAACGCCTTAAAATGGGATAGAAATAGTGAAAAATGGCTTAAAATGTGTTAGAAGTGTGTAAAAATGGTTTAGATAAACCCAAAAATGGTTTAAATCGTGTGAGCAATGGGCAAAAAATGAGTTAGAAAAGGAAAGAAAAATGGCTTAAACCAGGTTGAAAGTCAGAAAAAATGGTGTAGAAAGACCCAAACGTGTCTTTAAAAGGGCTAGAGATGAGCAGAAATGGGTTAGAAATGGCAAAGAATGGCTTAAAAGAGGTTAGAGATGTGCCAGAAATGGTTAGAAATGGCCAAAACTGCTTTAAAGCAGGTTAGAGATGTGCAAAAATGGGCTAGAAATGGCCAAAAATGGATTCAAGTGGGTAAAGAAATGGGGAAAACTGGGTTAGAAACAGAAAAAAAACTAGCTTAAAACGGGTGGAAAGTGGGCAAAAATGGTTTAGAATGAGTCAAAAATGCATTAAAAGGGTTCTAGACATGCAAAAATGGGATAGAAATGGCCAAAAATGATTTAAAACGGGTTAGAAATGGACAAAAATTGGATTAGAAATGGCCAAAACCGGTTTAAAAAGGGTTAGAGGTAAGCAGAGATGAGTGAGAAATAGCCAAAACCAGCTTAAAAAAGGTTAGAGATGTGCAAAAATGGGTCAGAAATGACCAAAGCTGGCTTAAAATGGGTTAGAAACGGCCAAAAAAGCTTTAAAGCGGGTTAGAGATGTGCAAAAACGGGTTAGAAATGGCCTAAGTTGGCCAAAAGCGGGTTAGAAATGGCCAAAAAGGCTTTAAAGCAGGTTAGAGATGTGTGTGCAATGGTTAGAAATGGCAAAAATGGGTTAAAGCAGGTAAGAAATGGGGAAAAGTTGGTTAGAAAGGAAATAGAAAAAACCTTCAAACGAGTGGAAAGTTGGCAAAAATCGTTCAGGTAGAGCAAAAAAAGGCTTAAAAAGGGTTAGAGCTGAGGAAAAATGGGTTATAAATGGCCAAAAGCGGCTTAAAGGTGGTTAGATAGGGGTAAAACTGGGGTAGGAATGGCCAAAAATTGCTTAAAATGGGTTAGAAGTTTGCAAAACTGTGCTAGAAATGGCCCAAAAGGTTTAAATTGGGATAGAAATGGTGAAAAATGGCTTAAAATGCGTTAGGAGTGAGCAAAAATGGGTTAGATATAGCCGAAAACGGTTTAGATCGTGTGAGAAACAGGCAAAAAATGAGTTAGAAAAGAACTAAAAATGGCTTAAAACGGGTTGAGAGCGAGAAAACATCGTGTAGAAAGAGGCAAAAATGGCTTTAAAAGGGTTAGAGATGTGCAAAAATGGGTTAGAAATGGCAAAAAATGGCTTAAAAGGGCTTATAGATGTGCCAAAAATGGTTGGAAATGGCCAAAAATGCTTTAAAGCAGGTTAGAGATGTGTAAAAGTGGGTTAGAAATGCCCAAAAATGGATTAAAGCGGGTAATAATTGGGAGAAACTGTGTTAGAAACAGAAAAAAAGAAAAAGCTTAATAAGAGTTGAAGGAGGGCAAAAATGGTTAAGGTATAGCCAAAAAAGGCTTAAAAAGGGTAAGAGATATGCAAAAACTGGGATAGAAATGGCCAAAAAGGCTTTAAAGCAGGTTAGAGATGTGCAAAAACTGGTCAGAAATGGCCAAAAATGGATTAAAGCGGGAGAGAAATGGGAAAAACTGCATTAGAAACAGAAAAAAAGCATAAAAAGTTTTGAATGAGGGAAAAAATGGTGAAGATATAGCCCAAAAAGGCTTAAATAGGATTATAGATGTGCAAAAATGGGATAGAAATGGCCAAAAACTCTTTAAAATGTGTTAGAAATGGAGAAAAATGGGTTAGAAATGGATAAAAAATGGATAAGAAATGGCCAAAAGTAGCTTAAAAGGGGTTAGAGATGTGCAAAAATGAGTTAGAAATGGCCAAGAATGGCATAAAACAGGTTAAGAATGGCCAAAATTGGGTTAGAAATGGCCAAAAAGGCTTTAAAGCAGGTAAGAGATGTGTAAAAAAAAAAAAAAAAAATAAAATGGTTAGAAGTGGCAAAAAATGGATTAAAGATGGTGAGAAATGCAGAAAACTGGGTTAGAAACAGAAAAAAAAATAGCATAAACCGTGTTGAAAGTGGGGAGAAATGGTTTAGAAAGATCCAAAAAATGGCTTTAAAAGGGATAGAGATTTGCAAAAATGGAATAGAAATGGCCAAAATTTATTTAAAAAGCCTCAAAAATGGACAAAAAATGCATTAGAAATGGCCAAAACCGGCTTAAAAGGGTTAGAGGTATGCGAGAACGGTTTAGAAAAAGCCAAAATTGGCTTAAAAGGGGCTAGAGATGAGCAAAAAAGGGTTAGAAATGGCCAAAAATAGCTTAAAATGGGTTAGATATAGCCAAAAAAGGGTTAAAATGGGTTAGTAGTGGGTAAAAAAGGGTTGATGTAGCCGAAAATGGCATAAAACGTGTGAGAACTGGGCCAAAAATGGGTCAGAAAAGAAAAAAAAATGCTTATAATTAGTTGAATGCAGAAGAAAGTGTTTTAGAAAGAGCCAAAAACGGCTTTAAAAGGGTTAGATGTATGCAAAAATGGGTTAGAAATGGCCAAAAACGCCTTAAAATGGGATAGAAATAGTGAAAAATGGCTTAAAATGTGTTAGAAGTGTGTAAAAATGGTTTAGATAAACCCAAAAATGGTTTAAATCGTGTGAGCAATGGGCAAAAAATGAGTTAGAAAAGGAAAGAAAAATGGCTTAAACCAGGTTGAAAGTCAGAAAAAATGGTGTAGAAAGAGCCAAACGTGTCTTTAAAAGGGCTAGAGATGAGCAGAAATGGGTTAGAAATGGCAAAGAATGGCTTAAAAGAGGTTAGAGATGTGCCAGAAATGGTTAGAAATGGCCAAAACTGCTTTAAAGCAGGTTAGAGATGTGCAAAAATGGGCTAGAAATGGCCAAAAATGGATTCAAGTGGGTAAAGAAATGGGGAAAACTGGGTTAGAAACAGAAAAAAAACTAGCTTAAAACGGGTGGAAAGTGGGCAAAAATGGTTTAGAATGAGTCAAAAATGCATTAAAAGGGTTCTAGACATGCAAAAATGGGATAGAAATGGCCAAAAATGATTTAAAACGGGTTAGAAATGGACAAAAATTGGATTAGAAATGGCCAAAACCGGTTTAAAAAGGGTTAGAGGTAAGCAGAGATGAGTGAGAAATAGCCAAAACCAGCTTAAAAAAGGTTAGAGATGTGCAAAAATGGGTCAGAAATGACCAAAGCTGGCTTAAAATGGGTTAGAAACGGCCAAAAAAGCTTTAAAGCGGGTTACAGATGTGCAAAAACGGGTTAGAAATGGCCTAAGTTGGCCAAAAGCGGGTTAGAAATGGCCAAAAAGGCTTTAAAGCAGGTTAGAGATGTGTGTGCAATGGTTAGAAATGGCACAAATGGGTTAAAGCAGGTAAGAAATGGGGAAAAGTTGGTTAGAAAGGAAATAGAAAAAACCTTCAAACGAGTGGAAAGTTGGCAAAAATCGTTCAGGTAGAGCAAAAAAAGGCTTAAAAAGGGTTAGAGCTGAGGAAAAATGGGTTATAAATGGCCAAAAGCGGCTTAAAGGTGGTTAGATAGGGGTAAAACTGGGGTAGGAATGGCCAAAAATTGCTTAAAATGGGTTAGAAGTTTGCAAAACTGTGCTAGAAATGGCCCAAAAGGTTTAAATTGGGATAGAAATGGTGAAAAATGGCTTAAAATGCGTTAGGAGTGAGCAAAAATGGGTTAGATATAGCCGAAAACGGTTTAAATCGTGTGAGAAACAGGCAAAAAATGAGTTAGAAAAGAACTAAAAATGGCTTAAAACGGGTTGAGAGCGAGAAAACATCGTGTAGAAAGAGGCAAAAATGGCTTTAAAAGGGTTAGAGATGTGCAAAAATGGGTTAGAAATGGCAAAAAATGGCTTAAAAGGGCTTATAGATGTGCCAAAAATGGTTGGAAATGGCCAAAAATGCTTTAAAGCAGGTTAGAGATGTGTAAAAGTGGGTTAGAAATGCCCAAAAATGGATTAAAGCGGGTAATAATTGGGAGAAACTGTGTTAGAAACAGAAAAAAAGAAAAAGCTTAATAAGAGTTGAAGGAGGGCAAAAATGGTTAAGGTATAGCCAAAAAAGGCTTAAAAAGGGTAAGAGATATGCAAAAACTGGGATAGAAATGGCCAAAAAGGCTTTAAAGCAGGTTAGAGATGTGCAAAAACTGGTCAGAAATGGCCAAAAATGGATTAAAGCGGGAGAGAAATGGGAAAAACTGCATTAGAAACAGAAAAAAAGCATAAAAAGTTTTGAATGAGGGAAAAAATGGTGAAGATATAGCCCAAAAAGGCTTAAATAGGATTATAGATGTGCAAAAATGGGATAGAAATGGCCAAAAACTCTTTAAAATGTGTTAGAAATGGAGAAAAATGGGTTAGAAATGGATAAAAAATGGATAAGAAATGGCCAAAAGTAGCTTAAAAGGGGTTAGAGATGTGCAAAAATGAGTTAGAAATGGCCAAGAATGGCATAAAACAGGTTAAGAATGGCCAAAATTGGGTTAGAAATGGCCAAAAAGGCTTTAAAGCAGGTAAGAGATGTGTAAAAAAAAAAAAAAAAAATAAAATGGTTAGAAGTGGCAAAAAATGGATTAAAGATGGTGAGAAATGCAGAAAACTGGGTTAGAAACAGAAAAAAAAATAGCATAAACCGTGTTGAAAGTGGGGAGAAATGGTTTAGAAAGATCCAAAAAATGGCTTTAAAAGGGATAGAGATTTGCAAAAATGGAATAGAAATGGCCAAAATTTATTTAAAAAGCCTCAAAAATGGACAAAAAATGCATTAGAAATGGCCAAAACCGGCTTAAAAGGGTTAGAGGTATGCGAGAACGGTTTAGAAAAAGCCAAAATTGGCTTAAAAGGGGCTAGAGATGAGCAAAAAAGGGTTAGAAATGGCCAAAAATAGCTTAAAATGGGTTAGATATAGCCAAAAAAGGGTTAAAATGGGTTAGTAGTGGGTAAAAAAGGGTTGATGTAGCCGAAAATGGCATAAAACGTGTGAGAACTGGGCCAAAAATGGGTCAGAAAAGAAAAAAAAATGCTTATAATTAGTTGAATGCAGAAGAAAGTGTTTTAGAAAGAGCCAAAAACGGCTTTAAAAGGGTTAGATGTATGCAAAAATGGGTTAGAAATGGCCAAAAACGCCTTAAAATGGGATAGAAATAGTGAAAAATGGCTTAAAATGTGTTAGAAGTGTGTAAAAATGGTTTAGATAAACCCAAAAATGGTTTAAATCGTGTGAGCAATGGGCAAAAAATGAGTTAGAAAAGGAAAGAAAAATGGCTTAAACCAGGTTGAAAGTCAGAAAAAATGGTGTAGAAAGAGCCAAACGTGTCTTTAAAAGGGCTAGAGATGAGCAGAAATGGGTTAGAAATGGCAAAGAATGGCTTAAAAGAGGTTAGAGATGTGCCAGAAATGGTTAGAAATGGCCAAAACTGCTTTAAAGCAGGTTAGAGATGTGCAAAAATGGGCTAGAAATGGCCAAAAATGGATTCAAGTGGGTAAAGAAATGGGGAAAACTGGGTTAGAAACAGAAAAAAAACTAGCTTAAAACGGGTGGAAAGTGGGCAAAAATGGTTTAGAATGAGTCAAAAATGCATTAAAAGGGTTCTAGACATGCAAAAATGGGATAGAAATGGCCAAAAATGATTTAAAACGGGTTAGAAATGGACAAAAATTGGATTAGAAATGGCCAAAACCGGTTTAAAAAGGGTTAGAGGTAAGCAGAGATGAGTGAGAAATAGCCAAAACCAGCTTAAAAAAGGTTAGAGATGTGCAAAAATGGGTCAGAAATGACCAAAGCTGGCTTAAAATGGGTTAGAAACGGCCAAAAAAGCTTTAAAGCGGGTTACAGATGTGCAAAAACGGGTTAGAAATGGCCTAAGTTGGCCAAAAGCGGGTTAGAAATGGCCAAAAAGGCTTTAAAGCAGGTTAGAGATGTGTGTGCAATGGTTAGAAATGGCACAAATGGGTTAAAGCAGGTAAGAAATGGGGAAAAGTTGGTTAGAAAGGAAATAGAAAAAACCTTCAAACGAGTGGAAAGTTGGCAAAAATCGTTCAGGTAGAGCAAAAAAAGGCTTAAAAAGGGTTAGAGCTGAGGAAAAATGGGTTATAAATGGCCAAAAGCGGCTTAAAGGTGGTTAGATAGGGGTAAAACTGGGGTAGGAATGGCCAAAAATTGCTTAAAATGGGTTAGAAGTTTGCAAAACTGTGCTAGAAATGGCCCAAAAGGTTTAAATTGGGATAGAAATGGTGAAAAATGGCTTAAAATGCGTTAGGAGTGAGCAAAAATGGGTTAGATATAGCCGAAAACGGTTTAAATCGTGTGAGAAACAGGCAAAAAATGAGTTAGAAAAGAACTAAAAATGGCTTAAAACGGGTTGAGAGCGAGAAAACATCGTGTAGAAAGAGGCAAAAATGGCTTTAAAAGAGTTAGAGATGTGCAAAAATGGGTTAGAAATGGGAAAAAATGGCTTAAAAGGGCTTATAGATGTGCCAAAAATGGTTGGAAATGGCCAAAAATGCTTTAAAGCAGGTTAGAGATGTGTAAAAGTGGGTTAGAAATGGCCAAAAATGGATTAAAGCGGGTAATAATTGGGAGAAACTGTGTTAGAAACAGAAAAAAAAAAAAAAGCTTAATAAGAGTTGAAGGAGGGCAAAAATGGTTAAGGTATAGCCAAAAAAGGCTTAAAAAGGGTAAGAGATATGCAAAAACTGGGATAGAAATGGCCAAAAAGGCTTTAAAGCAGGTTAGAGATGTGCAAAAACTGGTCAGAAATGGCCAAAAATGGATTAAAGCGGGAGAGAAATGGGAAAAACTGCATTAGAAACAGAAAAAAAAGCATAAAAAGTTTTGAATGAGGGAAAAAATGGTGAAGATATAGCCCAAAAAGGCTTAAATAGGATTATAGATGTGCAAAAATGGGATAGAAATGGCCAAAAACTCTTTAAAATGTGTTAGAAATGGAGAAAAATGGGTTAGAAATGGATAAAAAATGGATAAGAAATGGCCAAAAGTAGCTTAAAAGGGGTTAGAGATGTGCAAAAATGAGTTAGAAATGGCCAAGAATGGCATAAAACAGGTTAAGAATGGCCAAAATTGGGTTAGAAATGGCCAAAAAGGCTTTAAAGCAGGTAAGAGATGTGTAAAAAAAAAAAAAATAAAATGGTTAGAAGTGGCAAAAAATGGATTAAAGATGGTGAGAAATGCAGAAAACTGGGTTAGAAACAGAAAAAAAAATAGCATAAACCGTGTTGAAAGTGGGGAGAAATGGTTTAGAAAGAACCAAAAATGGCTTTAAAAGGGTTAGAGATTTGCAAAAATGGAATAGAAATGGCCAAAATTTATTTAAAAAGCCTCAAAAATGGACAAAAAATGCATTAGAAATGGCCAAAACCGGCTTAAAAGGGTTAGAGGTATGCGAGAACGGTTTAGAAAAAGCCAAAATTGGCTTAAAAGGGGCTAGAGATGAGCAAAAAAGGGTTAGAAATGGCCAAAAATAGCTTAAAATGGGTTAGATATAGCCAAAAAAGGGTTAAAATGGGTTAGTAGTGGGTAAAAAAGGGTTAGATGTAGCCGAAAATGGCATAAAACGTGTGAGAACTGGGCCAAAAATGGGTCAGAAAAGAAAAAAAAATGCTTATAATTAGTTGAATGCAGAAGAAAGTGTTTTAGAAAGAGCCAAAAACGGCTTTAAAAGGGTTAGATGTATGCAAAAATGGGCTAGAAATGGCCAAAAATGGATTCAAGTGGCTAAAGAAATGGGCAAAACTGGGTTAGAAACAGAAAAAAAACTAGCTTAAAACGGGTGGAAAGTGGGCAAAAATGGTTTAGAATGAGTCAAAAATGCATTAAAAGGGTTCTAGACATGCAAAAATGGGATAGAAATGGCCAAAAATGATTTAAAACGGGTTAGAAATGGACAAAAATTGGATTAGAAATGGCCAAAACCGGTTTAAAAAGGGTTAGAGGTAAGCAGAGATGAGTGAGAAATAGCCAAAACCAGCTTAAAAAAGGTTAGAGATGTGCAAAAATGGGTCAGAAATGACCAAAGCTGGCTTAAAATGGGTTAGAAACGGCCAAAAAAGCTTTAAAGCGGGTTACAGATGTGCAAAAACGGGTTAGAAATGGCCTAAGTTGGCCAAAAGCGGGTTAGAAATGGCCAAAAAGGCTTTAAAGCAGGTTAGAGATGTGTGTGCAATGGTTAGAAATGGCAAAAATGGGTTAAAGCAGGTAAGAAATGGGGAAAAGTTGGTTAGAAAGGAAATAGAAAAAACCTTCAAACGAGTGGAAAGTTGGCAAAAATCGTTCAGGTAGAGCAAAAAAAGGCTTAAAAAGGGTTAGAGCTGAGGAAAATTGGGTTATAAATGGCCAAAAGCGGCTTAAAGGTGGTTAGATAGGGGTAAAACTGGGGTAGGAATGGCCAAAAATTGCTTAAAATGGGTTAGAAGTTTGCAAAACTGTGCTAGAAATGGCCCAAAAGGTTTAAATTGGGATAGAAATGGTGAAAAATGGCTTAAAATGCGTTAGGAGTGAGCAAAAATGGGTTAGATATAGCCGAAAACGGTTTAGATCGTGTGAGAAACAGGCAAAAAATGAGTTAGAAAAGAACTAAAAATGGCTTAAAACGGGTTGAGAGCGAGAAAACATCGTGTAGAAAGAGGCAAAAATGGCTTTAAAAGGGTTAGAGATGTGCAAAAATGGGTTAGAAATGGCAAAAAATGGCTTAAAAGGGCTTATAGATGTGCCAAAAATGGTTGGAAATGGCCAAAAATGCTTTAAAGCAGGTTAGAGATGTGTAAAAGTGGGTTAGAAATGGCCAAAAATGGATTAAAGCGGGTAATAATTGGGAGAAACTGTGTTAGAAACAGAAAAAAAAAAAAAGCTTAATAAGAGTTGAAGGAGGGCAAAAATGGTTAAGGTATAGCCAAAAAAGGCTTAAAAAGGGTAAGAGATATGCAAAAACTGGGATAGAAATGGCCAAAAAGGCTTTAAAGCAGGTTAGAGATGTGCAAAAACTGGTCAGAAATGGCCAAAAATGGATTAAAGCGGGAGAGAAATGGGAAAAACTGCATTAGAAACAGAAAAAAAGCATAAAAAGTTTTGAATGAGGGAAAAAATGGTGAAGATATAGCCCAAAAAGGCTTAAATAGGATTATAGATGTGCAAAAATGGGATAGAAATGGCCAAAAACTCTTTAAAATGTGTTAGAAATGGAGAAAAATGGGTTAGAAATGGATAAAAAATGGATAAGAAATGGCCAAAAGTAGCTTAAAAGGGGTTAGAGATGTGCAAAAATGAGTTAGAAATGGCCAAGAATGGCATAAAACAGGTTAAGAATGGCCAAAATTGGGTTAGAAATGGCCAAAAAGGCTTTAAAGCAGGTAAGAGATGTGTAAAAAAAAAAAAAAAAAAAATAAAATGGTTAGAAGTGGCAAAAAATGGATTAAAGATGGTGAGAAATGCAGAAAACTGGGTTAGAAACAGAAAAAAAAATAGCATAAACCGTGTTGAAAGTGGGGAGAAATGGTTTAGAAAGATCCAAAAAATGGCTTTAAAAGGGTTAGAGATTTGCAAAAATGGAATAGAAATGGCCAAAATTTATTTAAAAAGCCTCAAAAATGGACAAAAAATGCATTAGAAATGGCCAAAACCGGCTTAAAAGGGTTAGAGGTATGCGAGAACGGTTTAGAAAAAGCCAAAATTGGCTTAAAAGGGGCTAGAGATGAGCAAAAAAGGGTTAGAAATGGCCAAAAATAGCTTAAAATGGGTTAGATATAGCCAAAAAAGGGTTAAAATGGGTTAGTAGTGGGTAAAAAAGGGTTGATGTAGCCGAAAATGGCATAAAACGTGTGAGAACTGGGCCAAAAATGGGTCAGAAAAGAAAAAAAATGCTTATAATTAGTTGAATGCAGAAGAAAGTGTTTTAGAAAGAGCCAAAAACGGCTTTAAAAGGGTTAGATGTATGCAAAAATGGGTTACAAATGGCCAAAAACGCCTTAAAATGGGATAGAAATAGTGAAAAATGGCTTAAAATGTGTTAGAAGTGTGTAAAAATGGTTTAGATAAACCCAAAAATGGTTTAAATCGTGTGAGCAATGGGCAAAAAATGAGTTAGAAAAGGAAAGAAAAATGGCTTAAACCAGGTTGAAAGTCAGAAAAAATGGTGTAGAAAGAGCCAAACGTGTCTTTAAAAGGGCTAGAGATGAGCAGAAATGGGTTAGAAATGGCAAAGAATGGCTTAAAAGAGGTTAGAGATGTGCCAGAAATGGTTAGAAACGGCCAAAACTGCTTTAAAGCAGGTTAGAGATGTGCAAAAATGGGCTAGAAATGGCCAAAAATGGATTCAAGTGGGTAAAGAAATGGGGAAAACTGGGTTAGAAACAGAAAAAAAACTAGCTTAAAACGGGTGGAAAGTGGGCAAAAATGGTTTAGAATGAGTCAAAAATGCATTCTTGGCCATTTCTAATGCATTTTTTGTCCATTTTTGAGGCTTTTTAAATAAATTTTGGCCATTTCTATTCCATTTTTGCAAATCTCTAACCCTTTTAAAGCCATTTTTTGGATCTTTCTAAACCATTTCTCCCCACTTTCAACACGGTTTATGCTATTTTTTTTTCTGTTTCTAACCCAGTTTTCTGCATTTCTCACCATCTTTAATCCATTTTTTGCCACTTCTAACCATTTTATTTTTTTTTTTTTTTTTTACACATCTCTTACCTGCTTTAAAGCCTTTTTGGCCATTTCTAACCCAATTTTGGCCATTCTTAACCTGTTTTATGCCATTCTTGGCCATTTCTAACTCATTTTTGCACATCTCTAACCCCTTTTAAGCTACTTTTGGCCATTTCTTATCCATTTTTTATCCATTTCTAACCCATTTTTCTCCATTTCTAACACATTTTAATGAGTTTTTGGCCATTTCTATCCCATTTTTGCACATCTATAATCCTATTTAAGCCTTTTTGGGCTATATCTTCACCATTTTTTCCCTCATTCAAAACTTTTTATGCTTTTTTTTCTGTTTCTAATGCAGTTTTTCCCATTTCTCTCCCGCTTTAATCCATTTTTGGCCATTTCTGACCAGTTTTTGCACATCTCTAACCTGCTTTAAAGCCTTTTTGGCCATTTCTATCCCAGTTTTTGCATATCTCTTACCCTTTTTAAGCCTTTTTTGGCTATACCTTAACCATTTTTGCCCTCCTTCAACTCTTATTAAGCTTTTTTTTTTTTTCTGTTTCTAACACAGTTTCTCCCAATTATTACCCGCTTTAATCCATTTTTGGCCATTTCTAACCCACTTTTACACATCTCTAACCTGCTTTAAAGCATTTTTGGCCATTTCCAACCATTTTTGGCACATCTATAAGCCCTTTTAAGCCATTTTTTGCCATTTCTAACCCATTTTTGCACATCTCTAACCCTTTTAAAGCCATTTTTGCCTCTTTCTACACGATGTTTTCTCGCTCTCAACCCGTTTTAAGCCATTTTTAGTTCTTTTCTAACTCATTTTTTGCCTGTTTCTCACACGATCTAAACCGTTTTCGGCTATATCTAACCCATTTTTGCTCACTCCTAACGCATTTTAAGCCATTTTTCACCATTTCTATCCCAATTTAAACCTTTTGGGCCATTTCTAGCACAGTTTTGCAAACTTCTAACCCATTTTAAGCAATTTTTGGCCATTCCTACCCCAGTTTTACCCCTATCTAACCACCTTTAAGCCGCTTTTGGCCATTTATAACCCAATTTTCCTCAGCTCTAACCCTTTTTAAGCCTTTTTTTGCTCTACCTGAACGATTTTTGCCAACTTTCCACTCGTTTGAAGGTTTTTTCTATTTCCTTTCTAACCAACTTTTCCCCATTTCTTACCTGCTTTAACCCATTTGTGCCATTTCTAACCATTGCACACACATCTCTAACCTGCTTTAAAGCCTTTTTGGCCATTTCTAACCCGCTTTTGGCCAACTTAGGCCATTTCTAACCCGTTTTTGCACATCTGTAACCCGCTTTAAAGCTTTTTTGGCCGTTTCTAACCCATTTTAAGCCAGCTTTGGTCATTTCTGACCCATTTTTGCACATCTCTAACCTTTTTTAAGCTGGTTTTGGCTATTTCTCACTCATCTCTGCTTACCTCTAACCCTTTTTAAACCGGTTTTGGCCATTTCTAATCCAATTTTTGTCCATTTCTAACCCGTTTTAAATCATTTTTGGCCATTTCTATCCCATTTTTGCATGTCTAGAACCCTTTTAATGCATTTTTGACTCATTCTAAACCATTTTTGCCCACTTTCCACCCGTTTTAAGCTAGTTTTTTTTCTGTTTCTAACCCAGTTTTCCCCATTTCTTTACCCACTTGAATCCATTTTTGGCCATTTCTAGCCCATTTTTGCACATCTCTAACCTGCTTTAAAGCAGTTTTGGCCATTTCTAACCATTTCTGGCACATCTCTAACCTCTTTTAAGCCATTCTTTGCCATTTCTAACCCATTTCTGCTCATCTCTAGCCCTTTTAAAGACACGTTTGGGTCTTTCTACACCATTTTTTCTGACTTTCAACCTGGTTTAAGCCATTTTTCTTTCCTTTTCTAACTCATTTTTTGCCCATTGCTCACACGATTTAAACCATTTTTGGGTTTATCTAAACCATTTTTACACACTTCTAACACATTTTAAGCCATTTTTCACTATTTCTATCCCATTTTAAGGCGTTTTTGGCCATTTGTAACCCATTTTTGCATACATCTAACCCTTTTAAAGCCGTTTTTGGCTCTTTCTAAAACACTTTCTTCTGCATTCAACTAATTATAAGCATTTTTTTTTCTTTTCTGACCCATTTTTGGCCCAGTTCTCACACGTTTTATGCCATTTTCGGCTACATCAACCCTTTTTTACCCACTACTAACCCATTTTAACCCTTTTTTGGCTATATCTAACCCATTTTAAGCTATTTTTGGCCATTTCTAACCCTTTTTTGCTCATCTCTAGCCCCTTTTAAGCCAATTTTGGCTTTTTCTAAACCGTTCTCGCATACCTCTAACCCTTTTAAGCCGGTTTTGGCCATTTCTAATGCATTTTTTGTCCATTTTTGAGGCTTTTTAAATAAATTTTGGCCATTTCTATTCCATTTTTGCAAATCTCTAACCCTTTTAAAGCCATTTTTTGGATCTTTCTAAACCATTTCTCCCCACTTTCAACACGGTTTATGCTATTTTTTTTTCTGTTTCTAACCCAGTTTTCTGCATTTCTCACCATCTTTAATCCATTTTTTGCCACTTCTAACCATTTTATTTTTTTTTTTTTTTTTTACACATCTCTTACCTGCTTTAAAGCCTTTTTGGCCATTTCTAACCCAATTTTGGCCATTCTTAACCTGTTTTATGCCATTCTTGGCCATTTCTAACTCATTTTTGCACATCTCTAACCCCTTTTAAGCTACTTTTGGCCATTTCTTATCCATTTTTTATCCATTTCTAACCCATTTTTCTCCATTTCTAACACATTTTAAAGAGTTTTTGGCCATTTCTATCCCATTTTTGCACATCTATAATCCTATTTAAGCCTTTTTGGGCTATATCTTCACCATTTTTTCCCTCATTCAAAACTTTTTATGCTTTTTTTCTGTTTCTAATGCAGTTTTTCCCATTTCTCTCCCGCTTTAATCCATTTTTGGCCATTTCTGACCAGTTTTTGCACATCTCTAACCTGCTTTAAAGCCTTTTTGGCCATTTCTATCCCAGTTTTTGCATATCTCTTACCCTTTTTAAGCCTTTTTTGGCTATACCTTAACCATTTTTGCCCTCCTTCAACTCTTATTAAGCTTTTTCTTTTTTTCTGTTTCTAACACAGTTTCTCCCAATTATTACCCGCTTTAATCCATTTTTGGCCATTTCTAACCCACTTTTACACATCTCTAACCTGCTTTAAAGCATTTTTGGCCATTTCCAACCATTTTTGGCACATCTATAAGCCCTTTTAAGCCATTTTTTGCCATTTCTAACCCATTTTTGCACATCTCTAACCCTTTTAAAGCCATTTTTGCCTCTTTCTACACGATGTTTTCTCGCTCTCAACCCGTTTTAAGCCATTTTTAGTTCTTTTCTAACTCATTTTTTGCCTGTTTCTCACACGATCTAAACCGTTTTCGGCTATATCTAACCCATTTTTGCTCACTCCTAACGCATTTTAAGCCATTTTTCACCATTTCTATCCCAATTTAAACCTTTTGGGCCATTTCTAGCACAGTTTTGCAAACTTCTAACCCATTTTAAGCAATTTTTGGCCATTCCTACCCCAGTTTTACCCCTATCTAACCACCTTTAAGCCGCTTTTGGCCATTTATAACCCAATTTTCCTCAGCTCTAACCCTTTTTAAGCCTTTTTTTGCTCTACCTGAACGATTTTTGCCAACTTTCCACTCGTTTGAAGGTTTTTTCTATTTCCTTTCTAACCAACTTTTCCCCATTTCTTACCTGCTTTAACCCATTTTTGCCATTTCTAACCATTGCACACACATCTCTAACCTGCTTTAAAGCCTTTTTGGCCATTTCTAACCCGCTTTTGGCCAACTTAGGCCATTTCTAACCCGTTTTTGCACATCTGTAACCCGCTTTAAAGCTTTTTTGGCCGTTTCTAACCCATTTTAAGCCAGCTTTGGTCATTTCTGACCCATTTTTGCACATCTCTAACCTTTTTTAAGCTGGTTTTGGCTATTTCTCACTCATCTCTGCTTACCTCTAACCCTTTTTAAACCGGTTTTGGCCATTTCTAATCCAATTTTTGTCCATTTCTAACCCGTTTTAAATCATTTTTGGCCATTTCTATCCCATTTTTGCAAATCTCTAACCCTTTTAAAGCCATTTTTGGTTCTTTCTAAACCATTTCTCCCCACTTTCAACACGGTTTATGCTATTTTTTTTTCTGTTTCTAACCCAGTTTTCTGCATTTCTCACCATCTTTAATCCATTTTTTGCCACTTCTAACCATTTTATTTTTTTTTTTTTTTTTTTACACATCTCTTACCTGCTTTAAAGCCTTTTTGGCCATTTCTAACCCAATTTTGGCCATTCTTAACCTGTTTTATGCCATTCTTGGCCATTTCTAACTCATTTTTGCACATCTCTAACCCCTTTTAAGCTACTTTTGGCCATTTCTTATCCATTTTTTGTCCATTTGTAACCCATTTTTCTCCATTTCTAACACATTTTAAAGAGTTTTTGGCCATTTCTATCCCATTTTTGCACATCTATAATCCTATTTAAGCCTTTTTGGGCTATATCTTCACCATTTTTTCCCTCATTCAAAACTTTTTATGCTTTTTTTTCTGTTTCTAATGCAGTTTTTCCCATTTCTCTCCCGCTTTAATCCATTTTTGGCCATTTCTGACCAGTTTTTGCACATCTCTAACCTGCTTTAAAGCCTTTTTGGCCATTTCTATCCCAGTTTTTGCATATCTCTTACCCTTTTTAAGCCTTTTTTGGCTATACCTTAACCATTTTTGCCCTCCTTCAACTCTTATTAAGCTTTTTTTTTTTTTCTGTTTCTAACACAGTTTCTCCCAATTATTACCCGCTTTAATCCATTTTTGGCCATTTCTAACCCACTTTTACACATCTCTAACCTGCTTTAAAGCATTTTTGGCCATTTCCAACCATTTTTGGCACATCTATAAGCCCTTTTAAGCCATTTTTTGCCATTTCTAACCCATTTTTGCACATCTCTAACCCTTTTAAAGCCATTTTTGCCTCTTTCTACACGATGTTTTCTCGCTCTCAACCCGTTTTAAGCCATTTTTAGTTCTTTTCTAACTCATTTTTTGCCTGTTTCTCACACGATCTAAACCGTTTTCGGCTATATCTAACCCATTTTTGCTCACTCCTAACGCATTTTAAGCCATTTTTCACCATTTCTATCCCAATTTAAACCTTTTGGGCCATTTCTAGCACAGTTTTGCAAACTTCTAACCCATTTTAAGCAATTTTTGGCCATTCCTACCCCAGTTTTACCCCTATCTAACCACCTTTAAGCCGCTTTTGGCCATTTATAACCCATTTTTCCTCAGCTCTAACCCTTTTTAAGCCTTTTTTTGCTCTACCTGAACGATTTTTGCCAACTTTCCACTCGTTTGAAGGTTTTTTCTATTTCCTTTCTAACCAACTTTTCCCCATTTCTTACCTGCTTTAACCCATTTGTGCCATTTCTAACCATTGCACACACATCTCTAACCTGCTTTAAAGCCTTTTTGGCCATTTCTAACCCGCTTTTGGCCAACTTAGGCCATTTCTAACCCGTTTTTGCACATCTGTAACCCGCTTTAAAGCTTTTTTGGCCGTTTCTAACCCATTTTAAGCCAGCTTTGGTCATTTCTGACCCATTTTTGCACATCTCTAACCTTTTTTAAGCTGGTTTTGGCTATTTCTCACTCATCTCTGCTTACCTCTAACCCTTTTTAAACCGGTTTTGGCCATTTCTAATCCAATTTTTGTCCATTTCTAACCCGTTTTAAATCATTTTTGGCCATTTCTATCCCATTTTTGCATGTCTAGAACCCTTTTAATGCATTTTTGACTCATTCTAAACCATTTTTGCCCACTTTCCACCCGTTTTAAGCTAGTTTTTTTTCTGTTTCTAACCCAGTTTTCCCCATTTCTTTACCCACTTGAATCCATTTTTGGCCATTTCTAGCCCATTTTTGCACATCTCTAACCTGCTTTAAAGCAGTTTTGGCCATTTCTAACCATTTCTGGCACATCTCTAACCTCTTTTAAGCCATTCTTTGCCATTTCTAACCCATTTCTGCTCATCTCTAGCCCTTTTAAAGACACGTTTGGGTCTTTCTACACCATTTTTTCTGACTTTCAACCTGGTTTAAGCCATTTTTCTTTCCTTTTCTAACTCATTTTTTGCCCATTGCTCACACGATTTAAACCATTTTTGGGTTTATCTAAACCATTTTTACACACTTCTAACACATTTTAAGCCATTTTTCACTATTTCTATCCCATTTTAAGGCGTTTTTGGCCATTTGTAACCCATTTTTGCATACATCTAACCCTTTTAAAGCCGTTTTTGGCTCTTTCTAAAACACTTTCTTCTGCATTCAACTAATTATAAGCATTTTTTTTTCTTTTCTGACCCATTTTTGGCCCAGTTCTCACACGTTTTATGCCATTTTCGGCTACATCAACCCTTTTTTACCCACTACTAACCCATTTTAACCCTTTTTTGGCTATATCTAACCCATTTTAAGCTATTTTTGGCCATTTCTAACCCTTTTTTGCTCATCTCTAGCCCCTTTTAAGCCAATTTTGGCTTTTTCTAAACCGTTCTCGCATACCTCTAACCCTTTTAAGCCGGTTTTGGCCATTTCTAATGCATTTTTTGTCCATTTTTGAGGCTTTTTAAATAAATTTTGGCCATTTCTATTCCATTTTTGCAAATCTCTAACCCTTTTAAAGCCATTTTTTGGATCTTTCTAAACCATTTCTCCCCACTTTCAACACGGTTTATGCTATTTTTTTTTCTGTTTCTAACCCAGTTTTCTGCATTTCTCACCATCTTTAATCCATTTTTTGCCACTTCTAACCATTTTATTTTTTTTTTTTTTTTTTACACATCTCTTACCTGCTTTAAAGCCTTTTTGGCCATTTCTAACCCAATTTTGGCCATTCTTAACCTGTTTTATGCCATTCTTGGCCATTTCTAACTCATTTTTGCACATCTCTAACCCCTTTTAAGCTACTTTTGGCCATTTCTTATCCATTTTTTATCCATTTCTAACCCATTTTTCTCCATTTCTAACACATTTTAAAGAGTTTTTGGCCATTTCTATCCCATTTTTGCACATCTATAATCCTATTTAAGCCTTTTTGGGCTATATCTTCACCATTTTTTCCCTCATTCAAAACTTTTTATGCTTTTTTTCTGTTTCTAATGCAGTTTTTCCCATTTCTCTCCCGCTTTAATCCATTTTTGGCCATTTCTGACCAGTTTTTGCACATCTCTAACCTGCTTTAAAGCCTTTTTGGCCATTTCTATCCCAGTTTTTGCATATCTCTTACCCTTTTTAAGCCTTTTTTGGCTATACCTTAACCATTTTTGCCCTCCTTCAACTCTTATTAAGCTTTTTCTTTTTTTCTGTTTCTAACACAGTTTCTCCCAATTATTACCCGCTTTAATCCATTTTTGGCCATTTCTAACCCACTTTTACACATCTCTAACCTGCTTTAAAGCATTTTTGGCCATTTCCAACCATTTTTGGCACATCTATAAGCCCTTTTAAGCCATTTTTTGCCATTTCTAACCCATTTTTGCACATCTCTAACCCTTTTAAAGCCATTTTTGCCTCTTTCTACACGATGTTTTCTCGCTCTCAACCCGTTTTAAGCCATTTTTAGTTCTTTTCTAACTCATTTTTTGCCTGTTTCTCACACGATCTAAACCGTTTTCGGCTATATCTAACCCATTTTTGCTCACTCCTAACGCATTTTAAGCCATTTTTCACCATTTCTATCCCAATTTAAACCTTTTGGGCCATTTCTAGCACAGTTTTGCAAACTTCTAACCCATTTTAAGCAATTTTTGGCCATTCCTACCCCAGTTTTACCCCTATCTAACCACCTTTAAGCCGCTTTTGGCCATTTATAACCCAATTTTCCTCAGCTCTAACCCTTTTTAAGCCTTTTTTTGCTCTACCTGAACGATTTTTGCCAACTTTCCACTCGTTTGAAGGTTTTTTCTATTTCCTTTCTAACCAACTTTTCCCCATTTCTTACCTGCTTTAACCCATTTTTGCCATTTCTAACCATTGCACACACATCTCTAACCTGCTTTAAAGCCTTTTTGGCCATTTCTAACCCGCTTTTGGCCAACTTAGGCCATTTCTAACCCGTTTTTGCACATCTGTAACCCGCTTTAAAGCTTTTTTGGCCGTTTCTAACCCATTTTAAGCCAGCTTTGGTCATTTCTGACCCATTTTTGCACATCTCTAACCTTTTTTAAGCTGGTTTTGGCTATTTCTCACTCATCTCTGCTTACCTCTAACCCTTTTTAAACCGGTTTTGGCCATTTCTAATCCAATTTTTGTCCATTTCTAACCCGTTTTAAATCATTTTTGGCCATTTCTATCCCATTTTTGCATGTCTAGAACCCTTTTAATGCATTTTTGACTCATTCTAAACCATTTTTGCCCACTTTCCACCCGTTTTAAGCTAGTTTTTTTTCTGTTTCTAACCCAGTTTTCCCCATTTCTTTACCCACTTGAATCCATTTTTGGCCATTTCTAGCCCATTTTTGCACATCTCTAACCTGCTTTAAAGCAGTTTTGGCCATTTCTAACCATTTCTGGCACATCTCTAACCTCTTTTAAGCCATTCTTTGCCATTTCTAACCCATTTCTGCTCATCTCTAGCCCTTTTAAAGACACGTTTGGCTCTTTCTACACCATTTCTTCTGACTTTCAACCTGGTTTAAGCCATTTTTCTTTCCTTTTCTAACTCATTTTTTGCCCATTGCTCACACAATTTAAACCATTTTTGGGTTTATCTAAACCATTTTTACACACTTCTAACACATTTTAAGCCATTTTTCACTATTTCTATCCCATTTTAAGGCGTTTTTGGCCATTTGTAACCCATTTTTGCATACATCTAACCCTTTTAAAGCCGTTTTTGGCTCTTTCTAAAACACCTTCTTCTGCATTCAACTAATTATAAGCATTTTTTTTTCTTTTCTGACCCATTTTTGGCCCAGTTCTCACACGTTTTATGCCATTTTCGGCTACATCAACCCTTTTTTACCCACTACTAACCCATTTTAACCCTTTTTTGGCTATATCTAACCCATTTTAAGCTATTTTTGGCCATTTCTAACCCTTTTTTGCTCATCTCTAGCCCCTTTTAAGCCAATTTTGGCTTTTTCTAAACCGTTCTCGCATACCTCTAACCCTTTTAAGCCGGTTTTGGCCATTTCTAATGCATTTTTTGTCCATTTTTGAGGCTTTTTAAATAAATTTTGGCCATTCCTATTCCATTTTTGCAAATCTCTAACCCTTTTAAAGCCATTTTTTGGATCTTTCTAAACCATTTCTCCCCATTTTCAACACGGTTTATGCTATTTTTTTTTCTGTTTCTAACCCAGTTTTCTGCATTTCTCACCATCTTTAATCCATTTTTTGCCACTTCTAACCATTTTATTTTTTTTTTTTTTTTTTTTACACATCTCTTACCTGCTTTAAAGCCTTTTTGGCCATTTCTAACCCAATTTTGGCCATTCTTAACCTGTTTTATGCCATTCTTGGCCATTTCTAACTCATTTTTGCACATCTCTAACCCCTTTTAAGCTACTTTTGGCCATTTCTTATCCATTTTTTATCCATTTCTAACCCATTTTTCTCCATTTCTAACACATTTTAAAGAGTTTTTGGCCATTTCTATCCCATTTTTGCACATCTATAATCCTATTTAAGCCTTTTTGGGCTATATCTTCACCATTTTTTCCCTCATTCAAAACTTTTTATGCTTTTTTTCTGTTTCTAATGCAGTTTTTCCCATTTCTCTCCCGCTTTAATCCATTTTTGGCCATTTCTGACCAGTTTTTGCACATCTCTAACCTGCTTTAAAGCCTTTTTGGCCATTTCTATCCCAGGTTTTGCATATCTCTTACCCTTTTTAAGCCTTTTTTGGCTATACCTTAACCATTTTTGCCCTCCTTCAACTCTTATTAAGCTTTTTTTTTTTTTTTTTCTGTTTCTAACACAGTTTCTCCCAATTATTACCCGCTTTAATCCATTTTTGGCCATTTCTAACCCACTTTTACACATCTCTAACCTGCTTTAAAGCATTTTTGGCCATTTCCAACCATTTTTGGCACATCTATAAGCCCTTTTAAGCCATTTTTTGCCATTTCTAACCCATTTTTGCACATCTCTAACCCTTTTAAAGCCATTTTTGCCTCTTTCTACACGATGTTTTCTCGCTCTCAACCCGTTTTAAGCCATTTTTAGTTCTTTTCTAACTCATTTTTTGCCTGTTTCTCACACGATCTAAACCGTTTTCGGCTATATCTAACCCATTTTTGCTCACTCCTAACGCATTTTAAGCCATTTTTCACCATTTCTATCCCAATTTAAACCTTTTGGGCCATTTCTAGCACAGTTTTGCAAACTTCTAACCCATTTTAAGCAATTTTTGGCCATTCCTACCCCAGTTTTACCCCTATCTAACCACCTTTAAGCCGCTTTTGGCCATTTATAACCCATTTTTCCTCAGCTCTAACCCTTTTTAAGCCTTTTTTTTACTCTACCTGAACGATTTTTGCCAACTTTCCACTCGTTTGAAGGTTTTTTCTATTTCCTTTCTAACCAACTTTTCCCCATTTCTTACCTGCTTTAACCCATTTTTGCCATTTCTAACCATTGCACACACATCTCTAACCTGCTTTAAAGCCTTTTTGGCCATTTCTAACCCGCTTTTGGCCAACTTAGGCCATTTCTAACCCGTTTTTGCACATCTGTAACCCGCTTTAAAGCTTTTTTGGCCGTTTCTAACCCATTTTAAGCCAGCTTTGGTCATTTCTGACCCATTTTTGCACATCTCTAACCTTTTTTAAGCTGGTTTTGGCTATTTCTCACTCATCTCTGCTTACCTCTAACCCTTTTTAAACCGGTTTTGGCCATTTCTAATCCAATTTTTGTCCATTTCTAACCCGTTTTAAATCATTTTTGGCCATTTCTATCCCATTTTTGCATGTCTAGAACCCTTTTAATGCATTTTTGACTCATTCTAAACCATTTTTGCCCACTTTCCACCCGTTTTAAGCTAGTTTTTTTTCTGTTTCTAACCCAGTTTTCCCCATTTCTTTACCCACTTGAATCCATTTTTGGCCATTTCTAGCCCATTTTTGCACATCTCTAACCTGCTTTAAAGCAGTTTTGGCCATTTCTAACCATTTCTGGCACATCTCTAACCTCTTTTAAGCCATTCTTTGCCATTTCTAACCCATTTCTGCTCATCTCTAGCCCTTTTAAAGACACGTTTGGCTCTTTCTACACCATTTTTTCTGACTTTCAACCTGGTTTAAGCCATTTTTCTTTCCTTTTCTAACTCATTTTTTGCCCATTGCTCACACGATTTAAACCATTTTTGGGTTTATCTAAACCATTTTTACACACTTCTAACACATTTTAAGCCATTTTTCACTATTTCTATCCCATTTTAAGGCGTTTTTGGCCATTTCTAACCCATTTTTGCATACATCTAACCCTTTTAAAGCCGTTTTTGGCTCTTTCTAAAACACTTTCTTCTGCATTCAACTAATTATAAGCATTTTTTTTTCTTTTCTGACCCATTTTTGGCCCAGTTCTCACACGTTTTATGCCATTTTCGGCTACATCAACCCTTTTTTACCCACTACTAACCCATTTTAACCCTTTTTTGGCTATATCTAACCCATTTTAAGCTATTTTTGGCCATTTCTAACCCTTTTTTGCTCATCTCTAGCCCCTTTTAAGCCAATTTTGGCTTTTTCTAAACCGTTCTCGCATACCTCTAACCCTTTTAAGCCGGTTTTGGCCATTTCTAATGCATTTTTTGTCCATTTTTGAGGCTTTTTAAATAAATTTTGGCCATTTCTATTCCATTTTTGCAAATCTCTAACCCTTTTAAAGCCATTTTTGGTTCTTTCTAAACCATTTCTCCCCACTTTCAACACGGTTTATGCTATTTTTTTTTTCCGTTTCTAACCCAGTTTTCTGCATTTCTCACCATCTTTAATCCATTTTTTGTCACTTCTAACCATTTTATTTTTTTTTTTTTTGCACATCTCTTACCTGCTTTAAAGCCTTTTTGGCCATTTCTAACCCATTTTTGGCCATTCTTAACCTGTTTTATGCCATTCTTGGCCATTTCTAACTCATTTTTGCACATCTCTAACCCCTTTTAAGCTACTTTTGGCCATTTCTTATCCATTTTTTGTCCATTTGTAACCCATTTTTCTCCATTTCTAACACATTTTAAAGAGTTTTTGGCCATTTCTATCCCATTTTTGCACATCTATAATCCTATTTAAGCCTTTTTGGGCTATATCTTCACCATTTTTTCCCTCATTCAAAACTTTTTATGCTTTTTTTTCTGTTTCTAATGCAGTTTTTCCCATTTCTCTCCCGCTTTAATCCATTTTTGGCCATTTCTGACCAGTTTTTGCACATCTCTAACCTGCTTTAAAGCCTTTTTGGCCATTTCTATCCCAGTTTTTGCATATCTCTTACCCTTTTTAAGCCTTTTTTGGCTATACCTTAACCATTTTTGCCCTCCTTCAACTCTTATTAAGCTTTTTTTTTTTTCTGTTTCTAACACAGTTTCTCCCAATTATTACCCGCTTTAATCCATTTTTGGCCATTTCTAACCCACTTTTACACATCTCTAACCTGCTTTAAAGCATTTTTGGCCATTTCCAACCATTTTTGGCACATCTATAAGCCCTTTTAAGCCATTTTTTGCCATTTCTAACCCATTTTTGCACATCTCTAACCCTTTTAAAGCCATTTTTGCCTCTTTCTACACGATGTTTTCTCGCTCTCAACCCGTTTTAAGCCATTTTTAGTTCTTTTCTAACTCATTTTTTGCCTGTTTCTCACACGATCTAAACCGTTTTCGGCTATATCTAACCCATTTTTGCTCACTCCTAACGCATTTTAAGCCATTTTTCACCATTTCTATCCCAATTTAAACCTTTTGGGCCATTTCTAGCACAGTTTTGCAAACTTCTAACCCATTTTAAGCAATTTTTGGCCATTCCTACCCCAGTTTTACCCCTATCTAACCACCTTTAAGCCGCTTTTGGCCATTTATAACCCATTTTTCCTCAGCTCTAACCCTTTTTAAGCCTTTTTTTGCTCTACCTGAACGATTTTTGCCAACTTTCCACTCGTTTGAAGGTTTTTTCTATTTCCTTTCTAACCAACTTTTCCCCATTTCTTACCTGCTTTAACCCATTTGTGCCATTTCTAACCATTGCACACACATCTCTAACCTGCTTTAAAGCCTTTTTGGCCATTTCTAACCCGCTTTTGGCCAACTTAGGCCATTTCTAACCCGTTTTTGCACATCTGTAACCCGCTTTAAAGCTTTTTTGGCCGTTTCTAACCCATTTTAAGCCAGCTTTGGTCATTTCTGACCCATTTTTGCACATCTCTAACCTTTTTTAAGCTGGTTTTGGCTATTTCTCACGCATCTCTGCTTACCTCTAACCCTTTTTAAACCGGTTTTGGCCATTTCTAATCCAATTTTTGTCCATTTCTAACCCCTTTTAAATCATTTTTGGCCATTTCTATCCCATTTTTGCATGTCTAGAACCCTTTTAATGCATTTTTGACTAATTCTAAACCATTTTTGCCCACTTTCCACCCGTTTTAAGCTAGTTTTTTTTCTGTTTCTAACCCAGTTTTCCCCATTTCTTTACCCACTTGAATCCATTTTTGGCCATTTCTAGCCCATTTTTGCACATCTCTAACCTGCTTTAAAGCAGTTTTGGCCATTTCTAACCATTTCTGGCACATCTCTAACCTCTTTTAAGCCATTCTTTGCCATTTCTAACCCATTTCTGCTCATCTCTAGCCCTTTTAAAGACACGTTTGGGTCTTTCTACACCATTTTTTCTGACTTTCAACCTGGTTTAAGCCATTTTTCTTTCCTTTTCTAACTCATTTTTTGCCCATTGCTCACACAATTTAAACCATTTTTGGGTTTATCTAAACCATTTTTACACACTTCTAACACATTTTAAGCCATTTTTCACTATTTCTATCCCATTTTAAGGCGTTTTTGGCCATTTCTAACCCATTTTTGCATACATCTAACCCTTTTAAAGCCGTTTTTGGCTCTTTCTAAAACACTTTCTTCTGCATTCAACTAATTATAAGCATTTTTTTTTCTTTTCTGACCCATTTTTGGCCCAGTTCTCACACGTTTTATGCCATTTTCGGCTACATCAACCCTTTTTTACCCACTACTAACCCATTTTAACCCTTTTTTGGCTATATCTAACCCATTTTAAGCTATTTTTGGCCATTTCTAACCCTTTTTTGCTCATCTCTAGCCCCTTTTAAGCCAATTTTGGCTTTTTCTAAACCGTTCTCGCATACCTCTAACCCTTTTAAGCCGGTTTTGGCCATTTCTAATGCATTTTTTGTCCATTTTTGAGGCTTTTTAAATAAATTTTGGCCATTTCTATTCCATTTTTGCAAATCTCTAACCCTTTTAAAGCCATTTTTTGGATCTTTCTAAACCATTTCTCCCCATTTTCAACACGGTTTATGCTATTTTTTTTTCTGTTTCTAACCCAGTTTTCTGCATTTCTCACCATCTTTAATCCATTTTTTGCCACTTCTAACCATTTTATTTTTTTTTTTTTTTTTGCACATCTCTTACCTGCTTTAAAGCCTTTTTGGCCATTTCTAACCCATTTTTGGCCATTCTTAACCTGTTTTATGCCATTCTTGGCCATTTCTAACTCATTTTTGCACATCTCTAACCCCTTTTAAGCTACTTTTGGCCATTTCTTATCCATTTTTTGTCCATTTGTAACCCATTTTTCTCCATTTCTAACACATTTTAAAGAGTTTTTGGCCATTTCTATCCCATTTTTGCACATCTATAATCCTATTTAAGCCTTTTTGGGCTATATCTTCACCATTTTTTCCCTCATTCAAAACTTTTTATGCTTTTTTTTCTGTTTCTAATGCAGTTTTTCCCATTTCTCTCCCGCTTTAATCCATTTTTGGCCATTTCTGACCAGTTTTTGCACATCTCTAACCTGCTTTAAAGCCTTTTTGGCCATTTCTATCCCAGTTTTTGCATATCTCTTACCCTTTTTAAGCCTTTTTTGGCTATACCTTAACCATTTTTGCCCTCCTTCAACTCTTATTAAGCTTTTTTTTTTTTTTCTGTTTCTAACACAGTTTCTCCCAATTATTACCCGCTTTAATCCATTTTTGGCCATTTCTAACCCACTTTTACACATCTCTAACCTGCTTTAAAGCATTTTTGGCCATTTCCAACCATTTTTGGCACATCTATAAGCCCTTTTAAGCCATTTTTTGCCATTTCTAACCCATTTTTGCACATCTCTAACCCTTTTAAAGCCATTTTTGCCTCTTTCTACACGATGTTTTCTCGCTCTCAACCCGTTTTAAGCCATTTTTAGTTCTTTTCTAACTCATTTTTTGCCTGTTTCTCACACGATCTAAACCGTTTTCGGCTATATCTAACCCATTTTTGCTCACTCCTAACGCATTTTAAGCCATTTTTCACCATTTCTATCCCAATTTAAACCTTTTGGGCCATTTCTAGCACAGTTTTGCAAACTTCTAACCCATTTTAAGCAATTTTTGGCCATTCCTACCCCAGTTTTACCCCTATCTAACCACCTTTAAGCCGCTTTTGGCCATTTATAACCCATTTTTCCTCAGCTCTAACCCTTTTTAAGCCTTTTTTTGCTCTACCTGAACGATTTTTGCCAACTTTCCACTCGTTTGAAGGTTTTTTCTATTTCCTTTCTAACCAACTTTTCCCATTTCTTACCTGCTTTAACCCATTTGTGCCATTTCTAACCATTGCACACACATCTCTAACCTGCTTTAAAGCCTTTTTGGCCATTTCTAACCCGCTTTTGGCCAACTTAGGCCATTTCTAACCCGTTTTTGCACATCTGTAACCCGCTTTAAAGCTTTTTTGGCCGTTTCTAACCCATTTTAAGCCAGCTTTGGTCATTTCTGACCCATTTTTGCACATCTCTAACCTTTTTTAAGCTGGTTTTGGCTATTTCTCACGCATCTCTGCTTACCTCTAACCCTTTTTAAACCGGTTTTGGCCATTTCTAATCCAATTTTTGTCCATTTCTAACCCCTTTTAAATCATTTTTGGCCATTTCTATCCCATTTTTGCATGTCTAGAACCCTTTTAATGCATTTTTGACTCATTCTAAACCATTTTTGCCCACTTTCCACCCGTTTTAAGCTAGTTTTTTTTCTGTTTCTAACCCAGTTTTCCCCATTTCTTTACCCACTTGAATCCATTTTTGGCCATTTCTAACCCATTTTTGCATACATCTAACCCTTTTAAAGCCGTTTTTGGCTCTTTCTAAAACACTTTCTTCTGCATTCAACTAATTATAAGCATTTTTTTTTCTTTTCTGACCCATTTTTGGCCCAGTTCTCACACGTTTTATGCCATTTTCGGCTACATCTAACCCTTTTTTACCCACTACTAACCCATTTTAACCCTTTTTTGGCTATATCTAACCCATTTTAAGCTATTTTTGGCCATTTCTAACCCTTTTTTGCTCATCTCTAGCCCCTTTTAAGCCAATTTTGGCTTTTTCTAAACCGTTCTCGCGTACCTCTAACCCTTTTAAGCCGGTTTTGGCCATTTCTAATGCATTTTTTGTCCATTTTTGAGGCTTTTTAAATAAATTTTGGCCATTTCTATTCCATTTTTGCAAATCTCTAACCCTTTTAAAGCCATTTTTGGTTCTTTCTAAACCATTTCTCCCCACTTTCAACACGGTTTATGCTATTTTTTTTTTTCCGTTTCTAACCCAGTTTTCTGCATTTCTCACCATCTTTAATCCATTTTTTGCCACTTCTAACCATTTTATTTTTTTTTTTTTTGCACATCTCTTACCTGCTTTAAAGCCTTTTTGGCCATTTCTAACCCATTTTTGGCCATTCTTAACCTGTTTTATGCCATTCTTGGCCATTTCTAACTCATTTTTGCACATCTCTAACCCCTTTTAAGCTACTTTTGGCCATTTCTTATCCATTTTTTGTCCATTTGTAACCCATTTTTCTCCATTTCTAACACATTTTAAAGAGTTTTTGGCCATTTCTATCCCATTTTTGCACATCTATAATCCTATTTAAGCCTTTTTGGGCTATATCTTCACCATTTTTTCCCTCATTCAAAACTTTTTATGCTTTTTTTTCTGTTTCTAATGCAGTTTTTCCCATTTCTCTCCCGCTTTAATCCATTTTTGGCCATTTCTGACCAGTTTTTGCACATCTCTAACCTGCTTTAAAGCCTTTTTGGCCATTTCTATCCCAGTTTTTGCATATCTCTTACCCTTTTTAAGCCTTTTTTGGCTATACCTTAACCATTTTTGCCCTCCTTCAACTCTTATTAAGCTTTTTTTTTTTTTCTGTTTCTAACACAGTTTCTCCCAATTATTACCCGCTTTAATCCATTTTTGGCCATTTCTAACCCACTTTTACACATCTCTAACCTGCTTTAAAGCATTTTTGGCCATTTCCAACCATTTTTGGCACATCTATAAGCCCTTTTAAGCCATTTTTTGCCATTTCTAACCCATTTTTGCACATCTCTAACCCTTTTAAAGCCATTTTTGCCTCTTTCTACACGATGTTTTCTCGCTCTCAACCCGTTTTAAGCCATTTTTAGTTCTTTTCTAACTCATTTTTTGCCTGTTTCTCACACGATCTAAACCGTTTTCGGCTATATCTAACCCATTTTTGCTCACTCCTAACGCATTTTAAGCCATTTTTCACCATTTCTATCCCAATTTAAACCTTTTGGGCCATTTCTAGCACAGTTTTGCAAACTTCTAACCCATTTTAAGCAATTTTTGGCCATTCCTACCCCAGTTTTACCCCTATCTAACCACCTTTAAGCCGCTTTTGGCCATTTATAACCCATTTTTCCTCAGCTCTAACCCTTTTTAAGCCTTTTTTTGCTCTACCTGAACGATTTTTGCCAACTTTCCACTCGTTTGAAGGTTTTTTCTATTTCCTTTCTAACCAACTTTTCCCCATTTCTTACCTGCTTTAACCCATTTGTGCCATTTCTAACCATTGCACACACATCTCTAACCTGCTTTAAAGCCTTTTTGGCCATTTCTAACCCGCTTTTGGCCAACTTAGGCCATTTCTAACCCGTTTTTGCACATCTCTAACCCGCTTTAAAGCTTTTTTGGCCGTTTCTAACCCATTTTAAGCCAGCTTTGGTCATTTCTGACCCATTTTTGCACATCTCTAACCTTTTTTAAGCTGGTTTTGGCTATTTCTCACGCATCTCTGCTTACCTCTAACCCTTTTTAAACCGGTTTTGGCCATTTCTAATCCAATTTTTGTCCATTTCTAACCCCTTTTAAATCATTTTTGGCCATTTCTATCCCATTTTTGCATGTCTAGAACCCTTTTAATGCATTTTTGACTCATTCTAAACCATTTTTGCCCACTTTCCACCCGTTTTAAGCTAGTTTTTTTTCTGTTTCTAACCCAGTTTTCCCCATTTCTTTACCCACTTGAATCCATTTTTGGCCATTTCTAGCCCATTTTTGCATACATCTAACCCTTTTAAAGCCGTTTTTGGCTCTTTCTAAAACACTTTCTTCTGCATTCAACTAATTATAAGCATTTTTTTTTCTTTTCTGACCCATTTTTGGCCCAGTTCTCACACGTTTTATGCCATTTTCGGCTACATCAACCCTTTTTTACCCACTACTAACCCATTTTAACCCTTTTTTGGCTATATCTAACCCATTTTAAGCTATTTTTGGCCATTTCTAACCCTTTTTTGCTCATCTCTAGCCCCTTTTAAGCCAATTTTGGCTTTTTCTAAACCCTTCTCGCATACCTCTAACCCTTTTAAGCCGGTTTTGGCCATTTCTAATGCATTTTTTGTCCATTTTTGAGGCTTTTTAAATAAATTTTGGCCATTTCTATTCCATTTTTGCAAATCTCTAACCCTTTTAAAGCCATTTTTTGGATCTTTCTAAACCATTTCTCCCCACTTTCAACACGGTTTATGCTATTTTTTTTTCTGTTTCTAACCCAGTTTTCTGCATTTCTCACCATCTTTAATCCATTTTTTGCCACTTCTAACCATTTTATTTTTTTTTTTTTTGCACATCTCTTACCTGCTTTAAAGCCTTTTTGGCCATTTCTAACCCATTTTTGGCCATTCTTAACCTGTTTTATGCCATTCTTGGCCATTTCTAACTCATTTTTGCACATCTCTAACCCCTTTTAAGCTACTTTTGGCCATTTCTTATCCATTTTTTGTCCATTTGTAACCCATTTTTCTCCATTTCTAACACATTTTAAAGAGTTTTTGGCCATTTCTATCCCATTTTTGCACATCTATAATCCTATTTAAGCCTTTTTGGGCTATATCTTCACCATTTTTTCCCTCATTCAAAACTTTTTATGCTTTTTTTTCTGTTTCTAATGCAGTTTTTCCCATTTCTCTCCCGCTTTAATCCATTTTTGGCCATTTCTGACCAGTTTTTGCACATCTCTAACCTGCTTTAAAGCCTTTTTGGCCATTTCTATCCCAGTTTTTGCATATCTCTTACCCTTTTTAAGCCTTTTTTGGCTATACCTTAACCATTTTTGCCCTCCTTCAACTCTTATTAAGCTTTTTTTTTTTTTCTGTTTCTAACACAGTTTCTCCCAATTATTACCCGCTTTAATCCATTTTTGGCCATTTCTAACCCACTTTTACACATCTCTAACCTGCTTTAAAGCATTTTTGGCCATTTCCAACCATTTTTGGCACACCTATAAGCCCTTTTAAGCCATTTTTTGCCATTTCTAACCCATTTTTGCACATCTCTAACCCTTTTAAAGCCATTTTTGCCTCTTTCTACACGATGTTTTCTCGCTCTCAACCCGTTTTAAGCCATTTTTAGTTCTTTTCTAACTCATTTTTTGCCTGTTTCTCACACGATCTAAACCGTTTTCGGCTATATCTAACCCATTTTTGCTCACTCCTAACGCATTTTAAGCCATTTTTCACCATTTCTATCCCAATTTAAACCTTTTGGGCCATTTCTAGCACAGTTTTGCAAACTTCTAACCCATTTTAAGCAATTTTTGGCCATTCCTACCCCAGTTTTACCCCTATCTAACCACCTTTAAGCCGCTTTTGGCCATTTATAACCCATTTTTCCTCAGCTCTAACCCTTTTTAAGCCTTTTTTTGCTCTACCTGAACGATTTTTGCCAACTTTCCACTCGTTTGAAGGTTTTTTCTATTTCCTTTCTAACCAACTTTTCCCCATTTCTTACCTGCTTTAACCCATTTTTGCCATTTCTAACCATTGCACACACATCTCTAACCTGCTTTAAAGCCTTTTTGGCCATTTCTAACCCGCTTTTGGCCAACTTAGGCCATTTCTAACCCGTTTTTGCACATCTCTAACCCGCTTTAAAGCTTTTTTGGCCGTTTCTAACCTATTTTAAGCCAGCTTTGGTCATTTCTGACCCATTTTTGCACATCTCTAACCTTTTTTAAGCTGGTTTTGGCTATTTCTCACTCATCTCTGCTTACCTCTAACCCTTTTTAAACCGGTTTTGGCCATTTCTAATCCAATTTTTGTCCATTTCTAACCCGTTTTAAATCATTTTTGGCCATTTCTATCCCATTTTTGCATGTCTAGAACCCTTTTAATGCATTTTTGACTCATTCTAAACCATTTTTGCCCACTTTCCACCCGTTTTAAGCTAGTTTTTTTTCTGTTTCTAACCCAGTTTTCCCCATTTCTTTACCCACTTGAATCCATTTTTGGCCATTTCTAGCCCATTTTTGCACATCTCTAACCTGCTTTAAAGCAGTTTTGGCCATTTCTAACCATTTCTGGCACATCTCTAACCTCTTTTAAGCCATTCTTTGCCATTTCTAACCCATTTCTGCTCATCTCTAGCCCTTTTAAAGACACGTTTGGCTCTTTCTACACCATTTTTTCTGACTTTCAACCTGGTTTAAGCCATTTTTCTTTCCTTTTCTAACTCATTTTTTGCCCATTGCTCACACGATTTAAACCATTTTTGGGTTTATCTAAACCATTTTTACACACTTCTAACACATTTTAAGCCATTTTTCACTATTTCTATCCCATTTTAAGGCGTTTTTGGCCATTTCTAACCCATTTTTGCATACATCTAACCCTTTTAAAGCCGTTTTTGGCTCTTTCTAAAACACTTTCTTCTGCATTCAACTAATTATAAGCATTTTTTTTTTCTTTTCTGACCCATTTTTGGCCCAGTTCTCACACGTTTTATGCCATTTTCGGCTACATCAACCCTTTTTTACCCACTACTAACCCATTTTAACCCTTTTTTGGCTATATCTAACCCATTTTAAGCTATTTTTGGCCATTTCTAACCCTTTTTTGCTCATCTCTAGCCCCTTTTAAGCCAATTTTGGCTTTTTCTAAACCGTTCTCGCATACCTCTAACCCTTTTAAGCCGGTTTTGGCCATTTCTAATGCATTTTTTGTCCATTTTTGAGGCTTTTTAAATAAATTTTGGCCATTTCTATTCCATTTTTGCAAATCTCTAACCCTTTTAAAGCCATTTTTTGGATCTTTCTAAACCATTTCTCCCCACTTTCAACACGGTTTATGCTATTTTTTTTTCTGTTTCTAACCCAGTTTTCTGCATTTCTCACCATCTTTAATCCATTTTTTGCCACTTCTAACCATTTTATTTTTTTTTTTTTTGCACATCTCTTACCTGCTTTAAAGCCTTTTTGGCCATTTCTAACCCATTTTTGGCCATTCTTAACCTGTTTTATGCCATTCTTGGCCATTTCTAACTCATTTTTGCACATCTCTAACCCCTTTTAAGCTACTTTTGGCCATTTCTTATCCATTTTTTGTCAATTTGTAACCCATTTTTCTCCATTTCTAACACATTTTAAAGAGTTTTTGGCCATTTCTATCCCATTTTTGCACATCTATAATCCTATTTAAGCCTTTTTGGGCTATATCTTCACCATTTTTTCCCTCATTCAAAACTTTTTATGCTTTTTTTTCTGTTTCTAATGCAGTTTTTTCCCATTTCTCTCCCGCTTTAATCCATTTTTGGCCATTTCTGACCAGTTTTTGCACATCTCTAACCTGCTTTAAAGCCTTTTTGGCCATTTCTATCCCAGTTTTTTGCATATCTCTTACCCTTTTTAAGCCTTTTTTGGCTATACCTTAACCATTTTTGCCCTCCTTCAACTCTTATTAAGCTTTTTTTTTTTTTCTGTTTCTAACACAGTTTCTCCCAATTATTACCCGCTTTAATCCATTTTTGGCCATTTCTAACCCACTTTTACACATCTCTAACCTGCTTTAAAGCATTTTTGGCCATTTCCAACCATTTTTTGGCACATCTATAAGCCCTTTTAAGCCATTTTTTGCCATTTCTAACCCATTTTTGCACATCTCTAACCCTTTTAAAGCCATTTTTGCCTCTTTCTACACGATGTTTTCTCGCTCTCAACCCGTTTTAAGCCATTTTTAGTTCTTTTCTAACTCATTTTTTGCCTGTTTCTCACACGATCTAAACCGTTTTCGGCTATATCTAACCCATTTTTGCTCACTCCTAACGCATTTTAAGCCATTTTTCACCATTTCTATCCCAATTTAAACCTTTTGGGCCATTTCTAGCACAGTTTTGCAAACTTCTAACCCATTTTAAGCAATTTTTGGCCATTCCTACCCCAGTTTTACCCCTATCTAACCACCTTTAAGCCGCTTTTGGCCATTTATAACCCATTTTTCCTCAGCTCTAAACCCTTTTTAAGCCTTTTTTTGCTCTACCTGAACGATTTTTGCCAACTTTCCACTCGTTTGAAGGTTTTTTCTATTTCCTTTCTAACCAACTTTTCCCCATTTCTTACCTGCTTTAACCATTTTTGCCATTTCTAACCATTGCACACACATCTCTAACCTGCTTTAAAGCCTTTTTGGCCATTTCTAACCCGCTTCTGGCCAACTTAGGCCATTTCTAACCCGTTTTTGCACATCTGTAACCCGCTTTAAAGCTTTTTTGGCCGTTTCTAACCCATTTTAAGCCAGCTTTGGTCATTTCTGACCCATTTTTGCACATCTCTAACCTTTTTTAAGCTGGTTTTGGCTATTTCTCACTCATCTCTGCTTACCTCTAACCCTTTTTAAACCGGTTTTGGCCATTTCTAATCCAATTTTTGTCCATTTCTAACCCGTTTTAAAATCATTTTTGGCCATTTCTATCCCATTTTTGCATGTCTAGAACCCTTTTAATGCATTTTTGACTCATTCTAAACCATTTTTGCCCACTTTCCACCCGTTTTAAGCTAGTTTTTTTTCTGTTTCTAACCCAGTTTTCCCCATTTCTTTACCCACTTGAATCCATTTTTGGCCATTTCTAGCCCATTTTTGCACATCTCTAACCTGCTTTAAAGCAGTTTTGGCCATTTCTAACCATTTCTGGCACATCTCTAACCTCTTTTAAGCCATTCTTTGCCATTTCTAACCCATTTCTGCTCATCTCTAGCCCTTTTAAAGACACGTTTGGCTCTTTCTACACCATTTTTTCTGACTTTCAACCTGGTTTAAGCCATTTTTCTTTCCTTTTCTAACTCATTTTTTGCCCATTGCTCACACGATTTAAACCATTTTTGGATTTATCTAAACCATTTTTACACACTTCTAACACATTTTAAGCCATTTTTCACTATTTCTATCCCATTTTAAGGCGTTTTTGGCCATTTGTAACCCATTTTTGCATACATCTAACCCTTTTAAAGCCGTTTTTGGCTCTTTCTAAAACACTTTCTTCTGCATTCAACTAATTATAAGCATTTTTTTTTCTTTTCTGACCCATTTTTGGCCCAGTTCTCACACGTTTTATGCCATTTTCGGCTACATCAACCCTTTTTTACCCACTACTAACCCATTTTAACCCTTTTTTGGCTATATCTAACCCATTTTAAGCTATTTTTGGCCATTTCTAACCCTTTTTTGCTCATCTCTAGCCCCTTTTAAGCCAATTTTGCTTTTTCTAAACCGTTCTCGCATACCTCTAACCCTTTTAAGCCGGTTTTGGCCATTTCTAATGCATTTTTTGTCCATTTTTGAGGCTTTTTAAATAAATTTTGGCCATTTCTATTCCATTTTTGCAAATCTCTAACCCTTTTAAAGCCATTTTTTTGGATCTTTCTAAACCATTTCTCCCCACTTTCAACACGGTTTATGCTATTTTTTTTTCTGTTTCTAACCCAGTTTTCTGCATTTCTCACCATCTTTAATCCATTTTTTGCCACTTCTAACCATTTTATTTTTTTTTTTTTTGCACATCTCTTACCTGCTTTAAAGCCTTTTTGGCCATTTCTAACCCATTTTTGGCCATTCTTAACCTGTTTTATGCCATTCTTGGCCATTTCTAACTCATTTTTGCACATCTCTAACCCTTTTAAGCTACTTTTGGCCATTTCTTATCCATTTTTTGTCCATTTGTAACCCATTTTTCTCCATTTCTAACACATTTTAAAGAGTTTTTGCCATTTCTATCCCATTTTTGCACATCTATAATCCTATTTAAGCCTTTTTGGGCTATATCTTCACCATTTTTTCCCTCATTCAAAACTTTTTATGCTTTTTTTTCTGTTTCTAATGCAGTTTTTCCATTTCTCTCCCGCTTTAATCCATTTTTGGCCATTTCTGACCAGTTTTTGCACATCTCTAACCTGCTTTAAAGCCTTTTTGGCCATTTCTATCCCAGTTTTTGCATATCTCTTACCCTTTTTAAGCCTTTTTTTGGCTATACCTTAACCATTTTTGCCCTCCTTCAACTCTTATTAAGCTTTTTTTTTTTTTTCTGTTTCTAACACAGTTTCTCCCAATTATTACCCGCTTTAATCATTTTTGGCCATTTCTAACCCACTTTTACACATCTCTAACCTGCTTTAAAGCATTTTTGGCCATTTCCAACATTTTTGGCACACCTATAAGCCCTTTTAAGCCATTTTTTGCCATTTCTAACCCATTTTTGCACATCTCTAACCTTTTAAAGCATTTTTGCCTCTTTCTACACGATGTTTTCTCGCTCTCAACCCGTTTTAAGCCATTTTTAGTTCTTTTCTAACTCATTTTTTGCCTGTTTCTCACACGATCTAAACCGTTTTCGGCTATATCTAACCCATTTTTGCTCACTCCTAACGCATTTTAAGCCATTTTTCACCATTTCTATCCCAATTTAAACCTTTTGGGCCATTTCTAGCACAGTTTTGCAAACTTCTAACCCATTTTAAGCAATTTTTGGCCATTCCTACCCCAGTTTTACCCCTATCTAACCACCTTTAAGCCGCTTTGGCCATTTATAACCCATTTTTCCTCAGCTCTAACCCTTTTTAAGCCTTTTTTTGCTCTACCTGAATGATTTTTGCCAACTTTCCACTCGTTTGAAGGTTTTTTCTATTTCCTTTCTAACCAACTTTTCCCCATTTCTTACCTGCCTTTAACCCATTTTTGCCATTTCTAACCATTGCACACACATCTCTAACCTGCTTTAAAGCCTTTTTGGCCATTTCTAACCCGCTTTTGGCCAACTTAGGCCATTTCTAACCCGTTTTTGCACATCTCTAACCCGCTTTAAAGCTTTTTTGGCCGTTTCTAACCCATTTAAGCCAGCTTTGGTCATTTCTGACCCATTTTTGCACATCTCTAACCTTTTTTAAGCTGGTTTTGGCTATTTCTCACTCATCTCTGCTTACCTCTAACCCTTTTTAAACCGGTTTTGGCCATTTCTAATCCAATTTTTGTCCATTTCTAACCCCTTTTAAATCATTTTTGGCCATTTCTATCCCATTTTTGCATGTCTAGAACCCTTTTAATGCATTTTTGACTCATTCTAAACCATTTTTGCCCACTTTCCACCGTTTTAAGCTAGTTTTTTTTCTGTTTCTAACCCAGTTTTCCCCATTTCTTTACCCACTTGAATCCATTTTTGGCCATTTCTAACCCATTTTTGCATACATCTAACCCTTTTTAAAGCGTTTTTGGCTCTTTCTAAAACACTTTCTTCTGCATTCAACTAATTATAAGCATTTTTTTTTTCTTTTCTGACCCATTTTTGGCCCAGTTCTCACACGTTTTATGCCATTTTCGGCTACATCTAACCCTTTTTTACCCACTACTAACCCATTTTAACCCTTTTTTGGCTATATCTAACCCATTTTAAGCTATTTTTGGCCATTTCTAACCCTTTTTTGCTCATCTCTAGCCCCTTTTAAGCCAATTTTGGCTTTTTCTAAACCGTTCTCGCGTACCTCTAACCCTTTTAAGCGGTTTTGGCCATTTCTAATGCATTTTTTGTCCATTTTTGAGGCTTTTAAATAAATTTTGGCCATTTCTATTCCATTTTTGCAAATCTCTAACCCTTTTAAAGCCATTTTTGTTCTTTCTAAACCATTTCTCCCACTTTCACACGGTTTATGCTATTTTTTTTTTCCGTTTCTAACCCAGTTTTCTGCATTTCTCACCATCTTTAATCATTTTTGCCACTTCTAACCATTTTATTTTTTTTTTTTTGCACATCTCTTACCTGCTTTAAAGCCTTTTTGGCCATTTCTAACCCATTTTTGGCCATTCTTAACCTGTTTTATGCCATTCTTGCCATTTCTAACTCATTTTTGCACATCTCTAACCCTTTTAAGCTACTTTTGGCCATTTCTTATCCATTTTTTGTCCATTTGTAACCATTTTTCTCCATTTCTAACACATTTTAAAGAGTTTTTGGCCATTTCTATCCCATTTTTGCACATCTATAATCCTATTTAAGCCTTTTTGGGCTATATCTTCACCATTTTTTCCCTCATTCAAAACTTTTTATGCTTTTTTTTCTGTTTCTAATGCAGTTGTTTTCCCATTTCTCTCCCGCTTTAATCCATTTTTTGGCCATTTCTGACCAGTTTTTGCACATCTCTAACCTGCTTTAAAGCCTTTTTGCCATTTCTATCCCAGTTTTTGCATATCTCTTACCCTTTTTAAGCCTTTTTTGCTATACCTTAACCATTTTTGCCCTCCTTCAACTCTTATTAAGCTTTTTTTTTTTTTCTGTTTCTAACACAGTTTCTCCCAATTATTACCCGCTTTAATCCATTTTTGGCCATTTCTACCCACTTTTACACATCTCTAACCTGCTTTAAAGCATTTTTGGCCATTTCCAACCATTTTTGCACATCTATAAGCCCTTTTAAGCCATTTTTTGCATTTCTAACCCATTTTTGCACATCTCTAACCCTTTTAAAGCCATTTTTGCCTCTTTCTACACGATGTTTTCTCGCTCTCAACCCGTTTTAAGCCATTTTTCAGTTCTTTTCTAACTCATTTTTTGCCTGTTTCTCACACGATCTAAACCGTTTTCGGCTATATCTAACCCATTTTTGCTCACTCCTAACGCATTTTAAGCCATTTTTCACCATTTCTATCCCAATTTAAACCTTTTGGGCCATTTCTAGCACAGTTTTGCAAACTTCTAACCCATTTTAAGCAATTTTGGCCATTCCTACCCCAGTTTTACCCCTATCTAACCACCTTTAAGCCGCTTTTGGCCATTTATAACCCATTTTTCCTCAGCTCTAACCCTTTTTAAGCCTTTTTTTGCTCTACCTGAACGATTTTTGCCAACTTTCCACTCGTTTGAAGGTTTTTTCTATTTCCTTTCTAACCAACTTTTCCCCATTTCTTACCTGCTTTAACCCATTTTGCCATTTCTAACCATTGCACACACATCTCTAACCTGCTTTAAAGCCTTTTTGGCCATTTCTAACCCGCTTTTGGCCAACTTAGGCCATTTCTAACCCGTTTTTGCACATCTCTAACCCGCTTTAAAGCTTTTTGGCCGTTTCTAACCTATTTAAGCCAGCTTTGGTCATTTCTGACCCATTTTTGCACATCTCTAACCTTTTTTAAGCTGGTTTTGGCTATTTCTCACTCATCTCTGCTTACCTCTAACCCTTTTTAAACCGGTTTTGGCCATTTCTAATCCAATTTTGTCCATTTCTAACCCGTTTTAAATCATTTTTGGCCATTTCTATCCCATTTTTGCATGTCTAGAACCCTTTTAATGCATTTTTGACTCATTCTAAACCATTTTTGCCCACTTTCCACCCGTTTTAAGCTAGTTTTTTTTCTGTTTCTAACCCAGTTTTCCCCATTTCTTTACCCACTTGAATCCATTTTTGGCCATTTCTAGCCCATTTTTGCACATCTCTAACCTGCTTTAAAGCAGTTTTGGCCATTTCTAACCATTTCTGGCACATCTCTAACCTCTTTAAGCCATTCTTTGCCATTTCTAACCCATTTCTGCTCATCTCTAGCCCTTTTAAAGACACGTTTTGGCTCTTTCTACACCATTTTTCCTGACTTTCAACCTGGTTTAAGCCATTTTTCTTTCCTTTTCTAACTCATTTTTTGCCCATTGCTCACACGATTTAAACCATTTTTGGGTTTATCTAAACCATTTTTACACACTTCTAACACATTTTAAGCCATTTTTCACTATTTCTATCCCATTTTAAGGCGTTTTTGGCCATTTCTAACCCATTTTTGCATACATCTAACCCTTTTAAAGCCGTTTTTGGCTCTTTCTAAAACACTTTCTTCTGCATTCAACTAATTATAAGCATTTTTTTTTCTTTTCTGACCCATTTTTGGCCCAGTTCTCACACGTTTTATGCCATTTTCGGCTACATCAACCCTTTTTACCCACTACTAACCCATTTTAACCCTTTTTTGGCTATATCTAACCCATTTTAAGCTATTTTTGGCCATTTCTAACCCTTTTTTGCTCATCTCTAGCCCCTTTTAAGCCATTTTGGCTTTTTCTAAACGTTCTCGCATACCTCTAACCCTTTTAAGCCGGTTTTGGCATTTCTAATGCATTTTTTGTCCATTTTTGAGGCTTTTTAATAAATTTTGGCCATTTCTATTCCATTTTTGCAAATCTCTAACCCTTTTAAAGCCATTTTTGGTTCTTTCTAAACCATTTCTCCCCACTTTCAACACGGTTTATGCTATTTTTTTTTTCCGTTTCTAACCCAGTTTTCTGCATTTCTCACCATCTTTAATCCATTTTTTGCCACTTCTAACCATTTATTTTTTTTTTTTTTGCACATCTCTACCTGCTTTAAAGCCTTTTTGGCCATTCTAACCCATTTTTGGCCATTCTTAACCTGTTTTATGCCATTCTTGGCCATTTCTAACTCATTTTTGCACATCTCTAACCCTTTTAAGCTACTTTTGGCATTTCTTATCCATTTTTTGTCCATTTGTAACCCATTTTTCTCCATTTCTAACACATTTTAAAGAGTTTTTTGGCCATTTCTATCCCATTTTTGCACATCTATAATCCTATTTAAGCCTTTTTGGGCTATATCTTCACCATTTTTTCCCTCATTCAAAACTTTTTATGCTTTTTTTTTCTGTTTCTAATGCAGTTTTTCCCATTTCTCTCCCGCTTTAATCCATTTTTGGCCATTTCTGACCAGGTTTTTTGCACATCTCTAACCTGCTTTAAAGCCTTTTTGGCCATTTCTATCCCAGTTTTTGCATATCTCTTACCCTTTTTAAGCCTTTTTTGGCTATACCTTAACCATTTTTGCCCTCCTTCAACTCTTATTAAGCTTTTTTTTTTTTTTCTGTTTCTAACACAGTTTCTCCCAATTATTACCCGCTTTAATCCATTTTGGCATTTCTAACCCACTTTACACATCTCTAACCTGCTTTAAAGCATTTTTGGCCATTTCCAACCATTTTTGGCACATCTATAAGCCCTTTTAAGCCATTTTTTGCCATTTCTAACCCATTTTTGCACATCTCTAACCCTTTTAAAGCCATTTTGCCTCTTTCTACACGATGTTTTCTCGCTCTCAACCCGTTTTAAGCCATTTTTAGTTCTTTTCTAACTCATTTTTTGCCTGTTTCTCACACGATCTAAACCGTTTTCGGCTATATCTAACCATTTTTGCTCACTCCTAACGCATTTTAAGCCATTTTTTCACCATTTCTATCCCAATTTAAACCTTTTGGGCCATTTCTAGCACAGTTTTGCAAACTTCTAACCCATTTTAAGCAATTTTTGGCCATTCCTACCCCAGTTTTACCCCTATCTAACCACCTTTAAGCCGCTTTTGGCCATTTATAACCCATTTTTCCTCAGCTCTAACCCTTTTTAAGCCTTTTTTTGCTCTACCTGAACGATTTTTGCCAACTTTCCACTCGTTTGAAGGTTTTTTCTATTTCCTTTCTAACCAACTTTTCCCCATTTCTTACCTGCTTTAACCCATTTTTTGCCATTTCTAACCATTGCACACACATCTCTAACCTGCTTTAAAGCCTTTTTGGCCATTTCTAACCCGCTTTTGCCAACTTAGGCCATTTCTAACCCGTTTTTGCACATCTCTAACCCGCTTAAAGCTTTTTTTGGCCGTTTCTAACCTAATTTTAAGCCAGCTTTGGTCATTTCTGACCCATTTTTGCACATCTCTAACCTTTTTTAAGCTGGTTTTGGCTATTTCTCACTCATCTCTGCTTACCTCTAACCCTTTTTAAACCGGTTTTTGGCCATTTCTAATCCAATTTTTGTCCATTTCTAACCCGTTTTAAATCATTTTTGGCCATTTTCTATCCATTTTTGCATGTCTAGAACCCTTTTAATGCATTTTTGACTCATTCTAAACCATTTTTGCCCACTTTCCACCCGTTTTAAGCTAGTTTTTTTTCTGTTTCTAACCCAGTTTTCCCCATTTCTTTACCCACTTGAATCCATTTTTGGCCATTTCTAGCCCATTTTTGCACATCTCTAACCTGCTTTAAAGCAGTTTTGGCCATTTCTAACCATTTCTGGCACATCTCTAACCTCTTTTAAGCCATTCTTTGCCATTTCTAACCCATTTCTGCTCATCTCTAGCCCTTTTAAAGACACGTTTGGCTCTTTCTACACCATTTTTCCTGACTTTCAACCTGGTTTAAGCCATTTTTCTTTCCTTTTCTAACTCATTTTTTGCCCATTGCTCACACGATTTAAACCATTTTTGGGTTTATCTAAACCATTTTTACACACTTCTAACACATTTTAAGCCATTTTTCACTATTTCTATCCCATTTTAAGGCGTTTTTGGCCATTTCTAACCCATTTTTGCATACATCTAACCCTTTTAAAGCCGTTTTTGGCTCTTTCTAAAACACTTTCTTCTGCATTCAACTAATTATAAGCATTTTTTTTTCTTTTCTGACCCATTTTTGGCCCAGTTCTCACACGTTTTATGCCATTTTCGGCTACATCAACCCTTTTTTACCCACTACTAACCCATTTTAACCCTTTTTTGGCTATATCTAACCCATTTTAAGCTATTTTTGGCCATTTCTAACCCTTTTTTGCTCATCTCTAGCCCCTTTTAAGCCAATTTTGGCTTTTTCTAAACCGTTCTCGCATACCTCTAACCCTTTTAAGCCGGTTTTGGCCATTTCTAATGCATTTTTTGTCCATTTTTGAGGCTTTTTAAATAAATTTTGGCCATTTCTATTCCATTTTTGCAAATCTCTAACCCTTTTAAAGCCATTTTTGGTTCTTTCTAAACCATTTCTCCCCACTTTCAACACGGTTTATGCTATTTTTTTTTTCCGTTTCTAACCCAGTTTTCTGCATTTCTCACCATCTTTAATCCATTTTTTGCCACTTCTAACCATTTTATTTTTTTTTTTTTTTTGCACATCTCTTACCTGCTTTAAAGCCTTTTTGGCCATTTCTAACCCATTTTTGGCCATTCTTAACCTGTTTTATGCCATTCTTGGCCATTTCTAACTCATTTTTGCACATCTCTAACCCCTTTTAAGCTACTTTTGGCCATTTCTTATCCATTTTTTGTCCATTTGTAACCCATTTTTCTCCATTTCTAACACATTTTAAAGAGTTTTTGGCCATTTCTATCCCATTTTTGCACATCTATAATCCTATTTAAGCCTTTTTGGGCTATATCTTCACCATTTTTTCCCTCATTCAAAACTTTTTATGCTTTTTTTTCTGTTTCTAATGCAGTTTTTCCCATTTCTCTCCCGCTTTAATCCATTTTTGGCCATTTCTGACCAGTTTTTGCACATCTCTAACCTGCTTTAAAGCCTTTTTGGCCATTTCTATCCCAGTTTTTGCATATCTCTTACCCTTTTTAAGCCTTTTTTGGCTATACCTTAACCATTTTTGCCCTCCTTCAACTCTTATTAAGCTTTTTTTTTTTTTCTGTTTCTAACACAGTTTCTCCCAATTATTACCCGCTTTAATCCATTTTTGGCCATTTCTAACCCACTTTTACACATCTCTAACCTGCTTTAAAGCATTTTTGGCCATTTCCAACCATTTTTGGCACATCTATAAGCCCTTTTAAGCCATTTTTTGCCATTTCTAACCCATTTTTGCACATCTCTAACCCTTTTAAAGCCATTTTTGCCTCTTTCTACACGATGTTTTCTCGCTCTCAACCCGTTTTAAGCCATTTTTAGTTCTTTTCTAACTCATTTTTTGCCTGTTTCTCACACGATCTAAACCGTTTTCGGCTATATCTAACCCATTTTTGCTCACTCCTAACGCATTTTAAGCCATTTTTCACCATTTCTATCCCAATTTAAACCTTTTGGGCCATTTCTAGCACAGTTTTGCAAACTTCTAACCCATTTTAAGCAATTTTTGGCCATTCCTACCCCAGTTTTACCCCTATCTAACCACCTTTAAGCCGCTTTTGGCCATTTATAACCCATTTTTCCTCAGCTCTAACCCTTTTTAAGCCTTTTTTTGCTCTACCTGAACGATTTTTGCCAACTTTCCACTCGTTTGAAGGTTTTTTCTATTTCCTTTCTAACCAACTTTTCCCCATTTCTTACCTGCTTTAACCCATTTTTGCCATTTCTAACCATTGCACACACATCTCTAACCTGCTTTAAAGCCTTTTTGGCCATTTCTAACCCGCTTTTGGCCAACTTAGGCCATTTCTAACCCGTTTTTGCACATCTCTAACCCGCTTTAAAGCTTTTTTGGCCGTTTCTAACCCATTTTAAGCCAGCTTTGGTAATTTCTGACCCATTTTTGCACATCTCTAACCTTTTTTAAGCTGGTTTTGGCTATTTCTCACTCATCTCTGCTTACCTCTAACCCTTTTTAAACCGGTTTTGGCCATTTCTAATCCAATTTTTGTCCATTTCTAACCCGTTTTAAATCATTTTTGGCCATTTCTATCCCATTTTTGCATGTCTAGAACCCTTTTAATGCATTTTTGACTCATTCTAAACCATTTTTGCCCACTTTCCACCCGTTTTAAGCTAGTTTTTTTTCTGTTTCTAACCCAGTTTTCCCCATTTCTTTACCCACTTGAATCCATTTTTGGCCATTTCTAGCCCATTTTTGCATACATCTAACCCTTTTAAAGCCGTTTTTGGCTCTTTCTAAAACACTTTCTTCTGCATTCAACTAATTATAAGCATTTTTTTTTCTTTTCTGACCCATTTTTGGCCCAGTTCTCACACGTTTTATGCCATTTTCGGCTACATCTAACCCTTTTTTACCCACTACTAACCCATTTTAACCCTTTTTTGGCTATATCTAACCCATTTTAAGCTATTTTTGGCCATTTCTAACCCTTTTTTGCTCATCTCTAGCCCCTTTTAAGCCAATTTTGGCTTTTTCTAAACCGTTCTCGCATACCTCTAACCCTTTTAAGCCGGTTTTGGCCATTTCTAATGCATTTTTTGTCCATTTTTGAGGCTTTTTAAATAAATTTTGGCCATTTCTATTCCATTTTTGCAAATCTCTAACCCTTTTAAAGCCATTTTTTGGATCTTTCTAAACCATTTCTCCCCACTTTCAACACGGTTTATGCTATTTTTTTTTCTGTTTCTAACCCAGTTTTCTGCATTTCTCACCATCTTTAATCCATTTTTTGCCACTTCTAACCATTTTATTTTTTTTTTTTTTTTTACACATCTCTTACCTGCTTTAAAGCCTTTTTGGCCATTTCTAACCCAATTTTGGCCATTCTTAACCTGTTTTATGCCATTCTTGGCCATTTCTAACTCATTTTTGCACATCTCTAACCCCTTTTAAGCTACTTTTGGCCATTTCTTATCCATTTTTTATCCATTTCTAACCCATTTTTCTCCATTTCTAACACATTTTAAAGAGTTTTTGGCCATTTCTATCCCATTTTTGCACATCTATAATCCTATTTAAGCCTTTTTGGGCTATATCTTCACCATTTTTTCCCTCATTCAAAACTTTTTATGCTTTTTTTCTGTTTCTAATGCAGTTTTTCCCATTTCTCTCCCGCTTTAATCCATTTTTGGCCATTTCTGACCAGTTTTTGCACATCTCTAACCTGCTTTAAAGCCTTTTTGGCCATTTCTATCCCAGTTTTTGCATATCTCTTACCCTTTTTAAGCCTTTTTTGGCTATACCTTAACCATTTTTGCCCTCCTTCAACTCTTATTAAGCTTTTTTTTTTTTTCTGTTTCTAACACAGTTTCTCCCAATTATTACCCGCTTTAATCCATTTTTGGCCATTTCTAACCCACTTTTACACATCTCTAACCTGCTTTAAAGCATTTTTGGCCATTTCCAACCATTTTTGGCACATCTATAAGCCCTTTTAAGCCATTTTTTGCCATTTCTAACCCATTTTTGCTCACTCCTAACGCATTTTAAGCCATTTTTCACCATTTCTGTCCCAATTTAAACCTTCTGGGCCATTTCTAGCATAGTTTTGCAAACTTCTAACCCATTTTAAGCAATTTTTGGCCACTCCTACCCCAGTTTTACCCCTATCTAACCACCTTTTAGCTGCTTTTGGCCATTTATAACCCAATTTTCCTCAGCTCTAACCCTTTTTAAGCCTTTTTTTGCTCTACCTGAACGATTTTTGCCAACTTTCCACTCGTTTGAAGGTTTTTTCTATTTCCTTTCTAACCAACTTTTCCCCATTTCTTACCTGCTTTAACCCATTTTTGCCATTTCTAACCATTGCACACACATCTCTAACCTGCTTTAAAGCCTTTTTGGCCATTTCTAACCCGCTTTTGGCCAACGTAGGCCATTTCTAACCCGTTTTCTCACATCTCTAACCTGCTTTAAAGCTTTTTTGGCCGTTTCTAACCCGTTTTAAGCCAGCTTTGGTCATTTCTGACCCATTTTTGCACATCTCTAAACTTTTTTAAGCCAGTTTTGGCTATTTCTCACTCATCTCTGCTTACCTCTAACCCTTTTTAAACCGGTTTTGGCCATTTCTAATCCAATTTTTGAACATTTCTAACCCGTTTTAAATCATTTTTGGCCATTTCTATCCCATTTTTGCGTGTCTAGAACCCTTTTAATGCATTTTTGACTCTTTCTAAACCATTTTTGCCCACTTTCCACCCGTTTTAAGCTAGTTTTTTTCTGTTTCTAACCCAGTTTTCCCCATTTCTTTACCCACTTGAATCCATTTTTGGCCATTTCTAGCCCATTTTTGCACATCTCTAACCTGCTTTAAAGCAGTTTTGGCCATTTCTAACCATTTCTGGCACATCTCTAACCTCTTTTAAGCCATTCTTTGCCATTTCTAACCCATTTCTGCTCATCTCTAGCCCTTTTAAAGACACGTTTGGCTCTTTCTACACCATTTTTTCTGACTTTCAACCTGGTTTAAGCCATTTTTCTTTCCTTTTCTAACTCATTTTTTGCCCATTGCTCACACGATTTAAACCATTTTTGGGTTTATCTAAACCATTTTTACACACTTCTAACACATTTTAAGCCATTTTTCACTATTTCTATCCCATTTTAAGGCGTTTTTGGCCATTTGTAACCCATTTTTGCATACATCTAACCCTTTTAAAGCCGTTTTTGGCTCTTTCTAAAACACTCTCTTCCGCATTCAAGTAATTATAAGCATTTTTTTTTCTTTTCTGACCCATTTTTGGCCCAGTTCTCACACGTTTTATGCCATTTTCGGCTACATCTAACCCTTTTTTACCCACTACTAACCCATTTTAACCCTTTTTTGGCTATATCTAACCCATTTTAAGCTATTTTTGGCCATTTCTAACCCTTTTTTGCTCATCTCTAGCCCCTTTTAAGCCAATTTTGGCTTTTTCTAAACCGTTCTCGCGTACCTCTAACCCTTTTAAGCCGGTTTTGGCCATTTCTAATGCATTTTTTGTCCATTTTTGAGGCTTTTTAAATAAATTTTGGCCATTTCTATTCCATTTTTGCAAATCTCTAACCCTTTTAAAGCCATTCTTGGTTCTTTCTAAACCATTTCTCCCCACTTTCAACACGGTTTATGCTATTTTTTTTTCTGTTTCTAACCCAGTTTTCTGCATTTCTCACCATCTTTAATCCATTTTTTGCCACTTCTAACCATTTTTTTTTTTTTTTTTTTTTTTACACATCTCTAACCTGCTTTAAAGCATTTTTGGCCATTTCCAACCATTTTTGGCACATCTATAAGCCCTTTTAAGCCATTTTTTGCCATTTCTAACCCATTTTTGCACATCTCTAACCCTTTTAAAGCCATTTTTGCCTCTTTCTACACGATGTTTTCTCGCTCTCAACCCGTTTTAAGCCATTTTTAGTTCTTTTCTAACTCATTTTTTGCCTGTTTCTCACACGATCTAAACCGTTTTCGGCTATATCTAACCCATTTTTGCTCACTCCTAACGCATTTTAAGCCATTTTTCACCATTTCTATCCCAATTTAAACCTTTTGGGCCATTTCTAGCACAGTTTTGCAAACTTCTAACCCATTTTAAGCAATTTTTGGCCATTCCTACCCCAGTTTTACCCCTATCTAACCACCTTTAAGCCGCTTTTGGCCATTTATAACCCATTTTTCCTCAGCTCTAACCCTTTTTAAGCCTTTTTTTGCTCTACCTGAACGATTTTTGCCAACTTTCCACTCGTTTGAAGGTTTTTTCTATTTCCTTTCTAACCAACTTTTCCCCATTTCTTACCTGCTTTAACCCATTTTTGCCATTTCTAACCATTGCACACACATCTCTAACCTGCTTTAAAGCCTTTTTGGCCATTTCTAACCCGCTTTTGGCCAACTTAGGCCATTTCTAACCCGTTTTTGCACATCTCTAACCCGCTTTAAAGCTTTTTTGGCCGTTTCTAACCTATTTTAAGCCAGCTTTGGTCATTTCTGACCCATTTTTGCACATCTCTAACCTTTTTTAAGCTGGTTTTGGCTATTTCTCACTCATCTCTGCTTACCTCTAACCCTTTTTAAACCGGTTTTGGCCATTTCTAATCCAATTTTTGTCCATTTCTAACCCGTTTTAAATCATTTTTGGCCATTTCTATCCCATTTTTGCATGTCTAGAACCCTTTTAATGCATTTTTGACTCATTCTAAACCATTTTTGCCCACTTTCCACCCGTTTTAAGCTAGTTTTTTTTCTGTTTCTAACCCAGTTTTCCCCATTTCTTTACCCACTTGAATCCATTTTTGGCCATTTCTAGCCCATTTTTGCACATCTCTAACCTGCTTTAAAGCAGTTTTGGCCATTTCTAACCATTTCTGGCACATCTCTAACCTCTTTTAAGCCATTCTTTGCCATTTCTAACCCATTTCTGCTCATCTCTAGCCCTTTTAAAGACACGTTTGGCTCTTTCTACACCATTTTTCCTGACTTTCAACCTGGTTTAAGCCATTTTTCTTTCCTTTTCTAACTCATTTTTTGCCCATTGCTCACACGATTTAAACCATTTTTGGGTTTATCTAAACCATTTTTACACACTTCTAACACATTTTAAGCCATTTTTCACTATTTCTATCCCATTTTAAGGCGTTTTTGGCCATTTCTAACCCATTTTTGCATACATCTAACCCTTTTAAAGCCGTTTTTGGCTCTTTCTAAAACACTTTCTTCTGCATTCAACTAATTATAAGCATTTTTTTTTCTTTTCTGACCCATTTTTGGCCCAGTTCTCACACGTTTTATGCCATTTTCGGCTACATCAACCCTTTTTTACCCACTACTAACCCATTTTAACCCTTTTTTGGCTATATCTAACCCATTTTAAGCTATTTTTGGCCATTTCTAACCCTTTTTTGCTCATCTCTAGCCCCTTTTAAGCCAATTTTGGCTTTTTCTAAACCGTTCTCGCATACCTCTAACCCTTTTAAGCCGGTTTTGGCCATTTCTAATGCATTTTTTGTCCATTTTTGAGGCTTTTTAAATAAATTTTGGCCATTTCTATTCCATTTTTGCAAATCTCTAACCCTTTTAAAGCCATTTTTGGTTCTTTCTAAACCATTTCTCCCCACTTTCAACACGGTTTATGCTATTTTTTTTTTCCGTTTCTAACCCAGTTTTCTGCATTTCTCACCATCTTTAATCCATTTTTTGCCACTTCTAACCATTTTATTTTTTTTTTTTTTTTGCACATCTCTTACCTGCTTTAAAGCCTTTTTGGCCATTTCTAACCCATTTTTGGCCATTCTTAACCTGTTTTATGCCATTCTTGGCCATTTCTAACTCATTTTTGCACATCTCTAACCCCTTTTAAGCTACTTTTGGCCATTTCTTATCCATTTTTTGTCCATTTGTAACCCATTTTTCTCCATTTCTAACACATTTTAAAGAGTTTTTGGCCATTTCTATCCCATTTTTGCACATCTATAATCCTATTTAAGCCTTTTTGGGCTATATCTTCACCATTTTTTCCCTCATTCAAAACTTTTTATGCTTTTTTTTCTGTTTCTAATGCAGTTTTTCCCATTTCTCTCCCGCTTTAATCCATTTTTGGCCATTTCTGACCAGTTTTTGCACATCTCTAACCTGCTTTAAAGCCTTTTTGGCCATTTCTATCCCAGTTTTTGCATATCTCTTACCCTTTTTAAGCCTTTTTTGGCTATACCTTAACCATTTTTGCCCTCCTTCAACTCTTATTAAGCTTTTTTTTTTTTTTCTGTTTCTAACACAGTTTCTCCCAATTATTACCCGCTTTAATCCATTTTTGGCCATTTCTAACCCACTTTTACACATCTCTAACCTGCTTTAAAGCATTTTTGGCCATTTCCAACCATTTTTGGCACATCTATAAGCCCTTTTAAGCCATTTTTTGCCATTTCTAACCCATTTTTGCACATCTCTAACCCTTTTAAAGCCATTTTTGCCTCTTTCTACACGATGTTTTCTCGCTCTCAACCCGTTTTAAGCCATTTTTAGTTCTTTTCTAACTCATTTTTTGCCTGTTTCTCACACGATCTAAACCGTTTTCGGCTATATCTAACCCATTTTTGCTCACTCCTAACGCATTTTAAGCCATTTTTCACCATTTCTATCCCAATTTAAACCTTTTGGGCCATTTCTAGCACAGTTTTTGCAAACTTCTAACCCATTTTAAGCAATTTTTGGCCATTCCTACCCCAGTTTTACCCCTATCTAACCACCTTTAAGCCGCTTTTGGCCATTTATAACCCATTTTTCCTCAGCTCTAACCCTTTTTAAGCCTTTTTTTGCTCTACCTGAACGATTTTTGCCAACTTTCCACTCGTTTGAAGGTTTTTTCTATTTCCTTTCTAACCAACTTTTCCCCATTTCTTACCTGCTTTAACCCATTTTTGCCATTTCTAACCATTGCACACACATCTCTAACCTGCTTTAAAGCCTTTTTGGCCATTTCTAACCCGCTTTTGGCCAACTTAGGCCATTTCTAACCCGTTTTTGCACATCTCTAACCCGCTTTAAAGCTTTTTTGGCCGTTTCTAACCTATTTTAAGCCAGCTTTGGTCATTTCTGACCCATTTTTGCACATCTCTAACCTTTTTTAAGCTGGTTTTGGCTATTTCTCACTCATCTCTGCTTACCTCTAACCCTTTTTAAACCGGTTTTGGCCATTTCTAATCCAATTTTTGTCCATTTCTAACCCGTTTTAAATCATTTTTGGCCATTTCTATCCCATTTTTGCATGTCTAGAACCCTTTTAATGCATTTTTGACTCATTCTAAACCATTTTTGCCCACTTTCCACCCGTTTTAAGCTAGTTTTTTTTCTGTTTCTAACCCAGTTTTCCCCATTTCTTTACCCACTTGAATCCATTTTTGGCCATTTCTAGCCCATTTTTGCACATCTCTAACCTGCTTTAAAGCAGTTTTGGCCATTTCTAACCATTTCTGGCACATCTCTAACCTCTTTTAAGCCATTCTTTGCCATTTCTAACCCATTTCTGCTCATCTCTAGCCCTTTTAAAGACACGTTTGGCTCTTTCTACACCATTTTTCCTGACTTTCAACCTGGTTTAAGCCATTTTTCTTTCCTTTTCTAACTCATTTTTTGCCCATTGCTCACACGATTTAAACCATTTTTGGGTTTATCTAAACCATTTTTACACACTTCTAACACATTTTAAGCCATTTTTCACTATTTCTATCCCATTTTAAGGCGTTTTTGGCCATTTCTAACCCATTTTTGCATACATCTAACCCTTTTAAAGCCGTTTTTGGCTCTTTCTAAAACACTTTCTTCTGCATTCAACTAATTATAAGCATTTTTTTTTCTTTTCTGACCCATTTTTGGCCCAGTTCTCACACGTTTTATGCCATTTTCGGCTACATCAACCCTTTTTTACCCACTACTAACCCATTTTAACCCTTTTTTGGCTATATCTAACCCATTTTAAGCTATTTTTGGCCATTTCTAACCCTTTTTTGCTCATCTCTAGCCCCTTTTAAGCCAATTTTGGCTTTTTCTAAACCGTTCTCGCATACCTCTAACCCTTTTAAGCCGGTTTTGGCCATTTCTAATGCATTTTTTGTCCATTTTTGAGGCTTTTTAAATAAATTTTGGCCATTTCTATTCCATTTTTGCAAATCTCTAACCCTTTTAAAGCCATTTTTGGTTCTTTCTAAACCATTTCTCCCCACTTTCAACACGGTTTATGCTATTTTTTTTTTCCGTTTCTAACCCAGTTTTCTGCATTTCTCACCATCTTTAATCCATTTTTTGCCACTTCTAACCATTTTATTTTTTTTTTTTTTTTGCACATCTCTTACCTGCTTTAAAGCCTTTTTGGCCATTTCTAACCCATTTTTGGCCATTCTTAACCTGTTTTATGCCATTCTTGGCCATTTCTAACTCATTTTTGCACATCTCTAACCCCTTTTAAGCTACTTTTGGCCATTTCTTATCCATTTTTTGTCCATTTGTAACCCATTTTTCTCCATTTCTAACACATTTTAAAGAGTTTTTGGCCATTTCTATCCCATTTTTGCACATCTATAATCCTATTTAAGCCTTTTTGGGCTATATCTTCACCATTTTTTCCCTCATTCAAAACTTTTTATGCTTTTTTTTTCTGTTTCTAATGCAGTTTTTCCCATTTCTCTCCCGCTTTAATCCATTTTTGGCCATTTCTGACCAGTTTTTGCACATCTCTAACCTGCTTTAAAGCCTTTTTGGCCATTTCTATCCCAGTTTTTGCATATCTCTTACCCTTTTTAAGCCTTTTTTGGCTATACCTTAACCATTTTTGCCCTCCTTCAACTCTTATTAAGCTTTTTTTTTTTTTTCTGTTTCTAACACAGTTTCTCCCAATTATTACCCGCTTTAATCCATTTTTGGCCATTTCTAACCCACTTTTACACATCTCTAACCTGCTTTAAAGCATTTTTGGCCATTTCCAACCATTTTTGGCACATCTATAAGCCCTTTTAAGCCATTTTTTGCCATTTCTAACCCATTTTTGCACATCTCTAACCCTTTTAAAGCCATTTTTGCCTCTTTCTACACGATGTTTTCTCGCTCTCAACCCGTTTTAAGCCATTTTTAGTTCTTTTCTAACTCATTTTTTGCCTGTTTCTCACACGATCTAAACCGTTTTCGGCTATATCTAACCCATTTTTGCTCACTCCTAACGCATTTTAAGCCATTTTTCACCATTTCTATCCCAATTTAAACCTTTTGGGCCATTTCTAGCACAGTTTTGCAAACTTCTAACCCATTTTAAGCAATTTTTGGCCATTCCTACCCCAGTTTTACCCCTATCTAACCACCTTTAAGCCGCTTTTGGCCATTTATAACCCATTTTTCCTCAGCTCTAACCCTTTTTAAGCCTTTTTTTGCTCTACCTGAACGATTTTTGCCAACTTTCCACTCGTTTGAAGGTTTTTTCTATTTCCTTTCTAACCAACTTTTCCCCATTTCTTACCTGCTTTAACCCATTTTTGCCATTTCTAACCATTGCACACACATCTCTAACCTGCTTTAAAGCCTTTTTGGCCATTTCTAACCCGCTTTTGGCCAACTTAGGCCATTTCTAACCCGTTTTTGCACATCTCTAACCCGCTTTAAAGCTTTTTTGGCCGTTTCTAACCTATTTTAAGCCAGCTTTGGTCATTTCTGACCCATTTTTGCACATCTCTAACCTTTTTTAAGCTGGTTTTGGCTATTTCTCACTCATCTCTGCTTACCTCTAACCCTTTTTAAACCGGTTTTGGCCATTTCTAATCCAATTTTTGTCCATTTCTAACCCGTTTTAAATCATTTTTGGCCATTTCTATCCCATTTTTGCATGTCTAGAACCCTTTTAATGCATTTTTGACTCATTCTAAACCATTTTTGCCCACTTTCCACCCGTTTTAAGCTAGTTTTTTTTCTGTTTCTAACCCAGTTTTCCCCATTTCTTTACCCACTTGAATCCATTTTTGGCCATTTCTAGCCCATTTTTGCACATCTCTAACCTGCTTTAAAGCAGTTTTGGCCATTTCTAACCATTTCTGGCACATCTCTAACCTCTTTTAAGCCATTCTTTGCCATTTCTAACCCATTTCTGCTCATCTCTAGCCCTTTTAAAGACACGTTTGGCTCTTTCTACACCATTTTTCCTGACTTTCAACCTGGTTTAAGCCATTTTTCTTTCCTTTTCTAACTCATTTTTTGCCCATTGCTCACACGATTTAAACCATTTTTGGGTTTATCTAAACCATTTTTACACACTTCTAACACATTTTAAGCCATTTTTCACTATTTCTATCCCATTTTAAGGCGTTTTTGGCCATTTCTAACCCATTTTTGCATACATCTAACCCTTTTAAAGCCGTTTTTGGCTCTTTCTAAAACACTTTCTTCTGCATTCAACTAATTATAAGCATTTTTTTTTCTTTTCTGACCCATTTTTGGCCCAGTTCTCACACGTTTTATGCCATTTTCGGCTACATCAACCCTTTTTTACCCACTACTAACCCATTTTAACCCTTTTTTGGCTATATCTAACCCATTTTAAGCTATTTTTGGCCATTTCTAACCCTTTTTTGCTCATCTCTAGCCCCTTTTAAGCCAATTTTGGCTTTTTCTAAACCGTTCTCGCATACCTCTAACCCTTTTAAGCCGGTTTTGGCCATTTCTAATGCATTTTTTGTCCATTTTTGAGGCTTTTTAAATAAATTTTGGCCATTTCTATTCCATTTTTGCAAATCTCTAACCCTTTTAAAGCCATTTTTGGTTCTTTCTAAACCATTTCTCCCCACTTTCAACACGGTTTATGCTATTTTTTTTTTCCGTTTCTAACCCAGTTTTCTGCATTTCTCACCATCTTTAATCCATTTTTTGCCACTTCTAACCATTTTATTTTTTTTTTTTTTTTGCACATCTCTTACCTGCTTTAAAGCCTTTTTGGCCATTTCTAACCCATTTTTGGCCATTCTTAACCTGTTTTATGCCATTCTTGGCCATTTCTAACTCATTTTTGCACATCTCTAACCCCTTTTAAGCTACTTTTGGCCATTTCTTATCCATTTTTTGTCCATTTGTAACCCATTTTTCTCCATTTCTAACACATTTTAAAGAGTTTTTGGCCATTTCTATCCCATTTTTGCACATCTATAATCCTATTTAAGCCTTTTTGGGCTATATCTTCACCATTTTTTCCCTCATTCAAAACTTTTTATGCTTTTTTTTTCTGTTTCTAATGCAGTTTTTCCCATTTCTCTCCCGCTTTAATCCATTTTTGGCCATTTCTGACCAGTTTTTGCACATCTCTAACCTGCTTTAAAGCCTTTTTGGCCATTTCTATCCCAGTTTTTGCATATCTCTTACCCTTTTTAAGCCTTTTTTGGCTATACCTTAACCATTTTTGCCCTCCTTCAACTCTTATTAAGCTTTTTTTTTTTTTTCTGTTTCTAACACAGTTTCTCCCAATTATTACCCGCTTTAATCCATTTTTGGCCATTTCTAACCCACTTTTACACATCTCTAACCTGCTTTAAAGCATTTTTGGCCATTTCCAACCATTTTTGGCACATCTATAAGCCCTTTTAAGCCATTTTTTGCCATTTCTAACCCATTTTTGCACATCTCTAACCCTTTTAAAGCCATTTTTGCCTCTTTCTACACGATGTTTTCTCGCTCTCAACCCGTTTTAAGCCATTTTTAGTTCTTTTCTAACTCATTTTTTGCCTGTTTCTCACACGATCTAAACCGTTTTCGGCTATATCTAACCCATTTTTGCTCACTCCTAACGCATTTTAAGCCATTTTTCACCATTTCTATCCCAATTTAAACCTTTTGGGCCATTTCTGGCACAGTTTTGCAAACTTCTAACCCATTTTAAGCAATTTTTGGCCATTCCTACCCCAGTTTTACCCCTATCTAACCACCTTTAAGCCGCTTTTGGCCATTTATAACCCATTTTTCCTCAGCTCTAACCCTTTTTAAGCCTTTTTTTGCTCTACCTGAACGATTTTTGCCAACTTTCCACTCGTTTGAAGGTTTTTTCTATTTCCTTTCTAACCAACTTTTCCCCATTTCTTACCTGCTTTAACCCATTTTTGCCATTTCTAACCATTGCACACACATCTCTAACCTGCTTTAAAGCCTTTTTGGCCATTTCTAACCCGCTTTTGGCCAACTTAGGCCATTTCTAACCCGTTTTTGCACATCTCTAACCCGCTTTAAAGCTTTTTTGGCCGTTTCTAACCTATTTTAAGCCAGCTTTGGTCATTTCTGACCCATTTTTGCACATCTCTAACCTTTTTTAAGCTGGTTTTGGCTATTTCTCACTCATCTCTGCTTACCTCTAACCCTTTTTAAACCGGTTTTGGCCATTTCTAATCCAATTTTTGTCCATTTCTAACCCGTTTTAAATCATTTTTGGCCATTTCTATCCCATTTTTGCATGTCTAGAACCCTTTTAATGCATTTTTGACTCATTCTAAACCATTTTTGCCCACTTTCCACCCGTTTTAAGCTAGTTTTTTTTCTGTTTCTAACCCAGTTTTCCCCATTTCTTTACCCACTTGAATCCATTTTTGGCCATTTCTAGCCCATTTTTGCACATCTCTAACCTGCTTTAAAGCAGTTTTGGCCATTTCTAACCATTTCTGGCACATCTCTAACCTCTTTTAAGCCATTCTTTGCCATTTCTAACCCATTTCTGCTCATCTCTAGCCCTTTTAAAGACACGTTTGGCTCTTTCTACACCATTTTTCCTGACTTTCAACCTGGTTTAAGCCATTTTTCTTTCCTTTTCTAACTCATTTTTTGCCCATTGCTCACACGATTTAAACCATTTTTGGGTTTATCTAAACCATTTTTACACACTTCTAACACATTTTAAGCCATTTTTCACTATTTCTATCCCATTTTAAGGCGTTTTTGGCCATTTCTAACCCATTTTTGCATACATCTAACCCTTTTAAAGCCGTTTTTGGCTCTTTCTAAAACACTTTCTTCTGCATTCAACTAATTATAAGCATTTTTTTTTCTTTTCTGACCCATTTTTGGCCCAGTTCTCACACGTTTTATGCCATTTTCGGCTACATCAACCCTTTTTTACCCACTACTAACCCATTTTAACCCTTTTTTGGCTATATCTAACCCATTTTAAGCTATTTTTGGCCATTTCTAACCCTTTTTTGCTCATCTCTAGCCCCTTTTAAGCCAATTTTGGCTTTTTCTAAACCGTTCTCGCATACCTCTAACCCTTTTAAGCCGGTTTTGGCCATTTCTAATGCATTTTTTGTCCATTTTTGAGGCTTTTTAAATAAATTTTGGCCATTTCTATTCCATTTTTGCAAATCTCTAACCCTTTTAAAGCCATTTTTGGTTCTTTCTAAACCATTTCTCCCCACTTTCAACACGGTTTATGCTATTTTTTTTTTCCGTTTCTAACCCAGTTTTCTGCATTTCTCACCATCTTTAATCCATTTTTTGCCACTTCTAACCATTTTATTTTTTTTTTTTTTTTGCACATCTCTTACCTGCTTTAAAGCCTTTTTGGCCATTTCTAACCCATTTTTGGCCATTCTTAACCTGTTTTATGCCATTCTTGGCCATTTCTAACTCATTTTTGCACATCTCTAACCCCTTTTAAGCTACTTTTGGCCATTTCTTATCCATTTTTTGTCCATTTGTAACCCATTTTTCTCCATTTCTAACACATTTTAAAGAGTTTTTGGCCATTTCTATCCCATTTTTGCACATCTATAATCCTATTTAAGCCTTTTTGGGCTATATCTTCACCATTTTTTCCCTCATTCAAAACTTTTTATGCTTTTTTTTCTGTTTCTAATGCAGTTTTTCCCATTTCTCTCCCGCTTTAATCCATTTTTGGCCATTTCTGACCAGTTTTTGCACATCTCTAACCTGCTTTAAAGCCTTTTTGGCCATTTCTATCCCAGTTTTTGCATATCTCTTACCCTTTTTAAGCCTTTTTTGGCTATACCTTAACCATTTTTGCCCTCCTTCAACTCTTATTAAGCTTTTTTTTTTTTTTCTGTTTCTAACACAGTTTCTCCCAATTATTACCCGCTTTAATCCATTTTTGGCCATTTCTAACCCACTTTTACACATCTCTAACCTGCTTTAAAGCATTTTTGGCCATTTCCAACCATTTTTGGCACATCTATAAGCCCTTTTAAGCCATTTTTTGCCATTTCTAACCCATTTTTGCACATCTCTAACCCTTTTAAAGCCATTTTTGCCTCTTTCTACACGATGTTTTCTCGCTCTCAACCCGTTTTAAGCCATTTTTAGTTCTTTTCTAACTCATTTTTTGCCTGTTTCTCACACGATCTAAACCGTTTTCGGCTATATCTAACCCATTTTTGCTCACTCCTAACGCATTTTAAGCCATTTTTCACCATTTCTATCCCAATTTAAACCTTTTGGGCCATTTCTGGCACAGTTTTGCAAACTTCGAACCCATTTTAAGCAATTTTTGGCCATTCCTACCCCAGTTTTACCCCTATCTAACCACCTTTAAGCCGCTTTTGGCCATTTATAACCCATTTTTCCTCAGCTCTAACCCTTTTTAAGCCTTTTTTTGCTCTACCTGAACGATTTTTGCCAACTTTCCACTCGTTTGAAGGTTTTTTCTATTTCCTTTCTAACCAACTTTTCCCCATTTCTTACCTGCTTTAACCCATTTTTGCCATTTCTAACCATTGCACACACATCTCTAACCTGCTTTAAAGCCTTTTTGGCCATTTCTAACCCGCTTTTGGCCAACTTAGGCCATTTCTAACCCGTTTTTGCACATCTCTAACCCGCTTTAAAGCTTTTTTGGCCGTTTCTAACCTATTTTAAGCCAGCTTTGGTCATTTCTGACCCATTTTTGCACATCTCTAACCTTTTTTAAGCTGGTTTTGGCTATTTCTCACTCATCTCTGCTTACCTCTAACCCTTTTTAAACCGGTTTTGGCCATTTCTAATCCAATTTTTGTCCATTTCTAACCCGTTTTAAATCATTTTTGGCCATTTCTATCCCATTTTTGCATGTCTAGAACCCTTTTAATGCATTTTTGACTCATTCTAAACCATTTTTGCCCACTTTCCACCCGTTTTAAGCTAGTTTTTTTTCTGTTTCTAACCCAGTTTTCCCCATTTCTTTACCCACTTGAATCCATTTTTGGCCATTTCTAGCCCATTTTTGCACATCTCTAACCTGCTTTAAAGCAGTTTTGGCCATTTCTAACCATTTCTGGCACATCTCTAACCTCTTTTAAGCCATTCTTTGCCATTTCTAACCCATTTCTGCTCATCTCTAGCCCTTTTAAAGACACGTTTGGCTCTTTCTACACCATTTTTCCTGACTTTCAACCTGGTTTAAGCCATTTTTCTTTCCTTTTCTAACTCATTTTTTGCCCATTGCTCACACGATTTAAACCATTTTTGGGTTTATCTAAACCATTTTTACACACTTCTAACACATTTTAAGCCATTTTTCACTATTTCTATCCCATTTTAAGGCGTTTTTGGCCATTTCTAACCCATTTTTGCATACATCTAACCCTTTTAAAGCCGTTTTTGGCTCTTTCTAAAACACTTTCTTCTGCATTCAACTAATTATAAGCATTTTTTTTTCTTTTCTGACCCATTTTTGGCCCAGTTCTCACACGTTTTATGCCATTTTCGGCTACATCAACCCTTTTTTACCCACTACTAACCCATTTTAACCCTTTTTTGGCTATATCTAACCCATTTTAAGCTATTTTTGGCCATTTCTAACCCTTTTTTGCTCATCTCTAGCCCCTTTTAAGCCAATTTTGGCTTTTTCTAAACCGTTCTCGCATACCTCTAACCCTTTTAAGCCGGTTTTGGCCATTTCTAATGCATTTTTTGTCCATTTTTGAGGCTTTTTAAATAAATTTTGGCCATTTCTATTCCATTTTTGCAAATCTCTAACCCTTTTAAAGCCATTTTTGGTTCTTTCTAAACCATTTCTCCCCACTTTCAACACGGTTTATGCTATTTTTTTTTTCCGTTTCTAACCCAGTTTTCTGCATTTCTCACCATCTTTAATCCATTTTTTGCCACTTCTAACCATTTTATTTTTTTTTTTTTTTTGCACATCTCTTACCTGCTTTAAAGCCTTTTTGGCCATTTCTAACCCATTTTTGGCCATTCTTAACCTGTTTTATGCCATTCTTGGCCATTTCTAACTCATTTTTGCACATCTCTAACCCCTTTTAAGCTACTTTTGGCCATTTCTTATCCATTTTTTGTCCATTTGTAACCCATTTTTCTCCATTTCTAACACATTTTAAAGAGTTTTTGGCCATTTCTATCCCATTTTTGCACATCTATAATCCTATTTAAGCCTTTTTGGGCTATATCTTCACCATTTTTTCCCTCATTCAAAACTTTTTATGCTTTTTTTTCTGTTTCTAATGCAGTTTTTCCCATTTCTCTCCCGCTTTAATCCATTTTTGGCCATTTCTGACCAGTTTTTGCACATCTCTAACCTGCTTTAAAGCCTTTTTGGCCATTTCTATCCCAGTTTTTGCATATCTCTTACCCTTTTTAAGCCTTTTTTGGCTATACCTTAACCATTTTTGCCCTCCTTCAACTCTTATTAAGCTTTTTTTTTTTTTTCTGTTTCTAACACAGTTTCTCCCAATTATTACCCGCTTTAATCCATTTTTGGCCATTTCTAACCCACTTTTACACATCTCTAACCTGCTTTAAAGCATTTTTGGCCATTTCCAACCATTTTTGGCACATCTATAAGCCCTTTTAAGCCATTTTTTGCCATTTCTAACCCATTTTTGCACATCTCTAACCCTTTTAAAGCCATTTTTGCCTCTTTCTACACGATGTTTTCTCGCTCTCAACCCGTTTTAAGCCATTTTTAGTTCTTTTCTAACTCATTTTTTGCCTGTTTCTCACACGATCTAAACCGTTTTCGGCTATATCTAACCCATTTTTGCTCACTCCTAACGCATTTTAAGCCATTTTTCACCATTTCTATCCCAATTTAAACCTTTTGGGCCATTTCTAGCACAGTTTTGCAAACTTCGAACCCATTTTAAGCAATTTTTGGCCATTCCTACCCCAGTTTTACCCCTATCTAACCACCTTTAAGCCGCTTTTGGCCATTTATAACCCATTTTTCCTCAGCTCTAACCCTTTTTAAGCCTTTTTTTGCTCTACCTGAACGATTTTTGCCAACTTTCCACTCGTTTGAAGGTTTTTTCTATTTCCTTTCTAACCAACTTTTCCCCATTTCTTACCTGCTTTAACCCATTTTTGCCATTTCTAACCATTGCACACACATCTCTAACCTGCTTTAAAGCCTTTTTGGCCATTTCTAACCCGCTTTTGGCCAACTTAGGCCATTTCTAACCCGTTTTTGCACATCTCTAACCCGCTTTAAAGCTTTTTTGGCCGTTTCTAACCTATTTTAAGCCAGCTTTGGTCATTTCTGACCCATTTTTGCACATCTCTAACCTTTTTTAAGCTGGTTTTGGCTATTTCTCACTCATCTCTGCTTACCTCTAACCCTTTTTAAACCGGTTTTGGCCATTTCTAATCCAATTTTTGTCCATTTCTAACCCGTTTTAAATCATTTTTGGCCATTTCTATCCCATTTTTGCATGTCTAGAACCCTTTTAATGCATTTTTGACTCATTCTAAACCATTTTTGCCCACTTTCCACCCGTTTTAAGCTAGTTTTTTTTCTGTTTCTAACCCAGTTTTCCCCATTTCTTTACCCACTTGAATCCATTTTTGGCCATTTCTAGCCCATTTTTGCACATCTCTAACCTGCTTTAAAGCAGTTTTGGCCATTTCTAACCATTTCTGGCACATCTCTAACCTCTTTTAAGCCATTCTTTGCCATTTCTAACCCATTTCTGCTCATCTCTAGCCCTTTTAAAGACACGTTTGGCTCTTTCTACACCATTTTTCCTGACTTTCAACCTGGTTTAAGCCATTTTTCTTTCCTTTTCTAACTCATTTTTTGCCCATTGCTCACACGATTTAAACCATTTTTGGGTTTATCTAAACCATTTTTACACACTTCTAACACATTTTAAGCCATTTTTCACTATTTCTATCCCATTTTAAGGCGTTTTTGGCCATTTCTAACCCATTTTTGCATACATCTAACCCTTTTAAAGCCGTTTTTGGCTCTTTCTAAAACACTTTCTTCTGCATTCAACTAATTATAAGCATTTTTTTTTCTTTTCTGACCCATTTTTGGCCCAGTTCTCACACGTTTTATGCCATTTTCGGCTACATCAACCCTTTTTTACCCACTACTAACCCATTTTAACCCTTTTTTGGCTATATCTAACCCATTTTAAGCTATTTTTGGCCATTTCTAACCCTTTTTTGCTCATCTCTAGCCCCTTTTAAGCCAATTTTGGCTTTTTCTAAACCGTTCTCGCATACCTCTAACCCTTTTAAGCCGGTTTTGGCCATTTCTAATGCATTTTTTGTCCATTTTTGAGGCTTTTTAAATAAATTTTGGCCATTTCTATTCCATTTTTGCAAATCTCTAACCCTTTTAAAGCCATTTTTGGTTCTTTCTAAACCATTTCTCCCCACTTTCAACACGGTTTATGCTATTTTTTTTTTCCGTTTCTAACCCAGTTTTCTGCATTTCTCACCATCTTTAATCCATTTTTTGCCACTTCTAACCATTTTATTTTTTTTTTTTTTTTGCACATCTCTTACCTGCTTTAAAGCCTTTTTGGCCATTTCTAACCCATTTTTGGCCATTCTTAACCTGTTTTATGCCATTCTTGGCCATTTCTAACTCATTTTTGCACATCTCTAACCCCTTTTAAGCTACTTTTGGCCATTTCTTATCCATTTTTTGTCCATTTGTAACCCATTTTTCTCCATTTCTAACACATTTTAAAGAGTTTTTGGCCATTTCTATCCCATTTTTGCACATCTATAATCCTATTTAAGCCTTTTTGGGCTATATCTTCACCATTTTTTCCCTCATTCAAAACTTTTTATGCTTTTTTTTCTGTTTCTAATGCAGTTTTTCCCATTTCTCTCCCGCTTTAATCCATTTTTGGCCATTTCTGACCAGTTTTTGCACATCTCTAACCTGCTTTAAAGCCTTTTTGGCCATTTCTATCCCAGTTTTTGCATATCTCTTACCCTTTTTAAGCCTTTTTTGGCTATACCTTAACCATTTTTGCCCTCCTTCAACTCTTATTAAGCTTTTTTTTTTTTTCTGTTTCTAACACAGTTTCTCCCAATTATTACCCGCTTTAATCCATTTTTGGCCATTTCTAACCCACTTTTACACATCTCTAACCTGCTTTAAAGCATTTTTGGCCATTTCCAACCATTTTTGGCACATCTATAAGCCCTTTTAAGCCATTTTTTGCCATTTCTAACCCATTTTTGCACATCTCTAACCCTTTTAAAGCCATTTTTGCCTCTTTCTACACGATGTTTTCTCGCTCTCAACCCGTTTTAAGCCATTTTTAGTTCTTTTCTAACTCATTTTTTGCCTGTTTCTCACACGATCTAAACCGTTTTCGGCTATATCTAACCCATTTTTGCTCACTCCTAACGCATTTTAAGCCATTTTTCACCATTTCTATCCCAATTTAAACCTTTTGGGCCATTTCTAGCACAGTTTTGCAAACTTCTAACCCATTTTAAGCAATTTTTGGCCATTCCTACCCCAGTTTTACCCCTATCTAACCACCTTTAAGCCGCTTTTGGCCATTTATAACCCATTTTTCCTCAGCTCTAACCCTTTTTAAGCCTTTTTTTGCTCTACCTGAACGATTTTTGCCAACTTTCCACTCGTTTGAAGGTTTTTTCTATTTCCTTTCTAACCAACTTTTCCCCATTTCTTACCTGCTTTAACCCATTTTTGCCATTTCTAACCATTGCACACACATCTCTAACCTGCTTTAAAGCCTTTTTGGCCATTTCTAACCCGCTTTTGGCCAACTTAGGCCATTTCTAACCCGTTTTTGCACATCTCTAACCCGCTTTAAAGCTTTTTTGGCCGTTTCTAACCTATTTTAAGCCAGCTTTGGTCATTTCTGACCCATTTTTGCACATCTCTAACCTTTTTTAAGCTGGTTTTGGCTATTTCTCACTCATCTCTGCTTACCTCTAACCCTTTTTAAACCGGTTTTGGCCATTTCTAATCCAATTTTTGTCCATTTCTAACCCGTTTTAAATCATTTTTGGCCATTTCTATCCCATTTTTGCATGTCTAGAACCCTTTTAATGCATTTTTGACTCATTCTAAACCATTTTTGCCCACTTTCCACCCGTTTTAAGCTAGTTTTTTTTCTGTTTCTAACCCAGTTTTCCCCATTTCTTTACCCACTTGAATCCATTTTTGGCCATTTCTAGCCCATTTTTGCACATCTCTAACCTGCTTTAAAGCAGTTTTGGCCATTTCTAACCATTTCTGGCACATCTCTAACCTCTTTTAAGCCATTCTTTGCCATTTCTAACCCATTTCTGCTCATCTCTAGCCCTTTTAAAGACACGTTTGGCTCTTTCTACACCATTTTTCCTGACTTTCAACCTGGTTTAAGCCATTTTTCTTTCCTTTTCTAACTCATTTTTTGCCCATTGCTCACACGATTTAAACCATTTTTGGGTTTATCTAAACCATTTTTACACACTTCTAACACATTTTAAGCCATTTTTCACTATTTCTATCCCATTTTAAGGCGTTTTTGGCCATTTCTAACCCATTTTTGCATACATCTAACCCTTTTAAAGCCGTTTTTGGCTCTTTCTAAAACACTTTCTTCTGCATTCAACTAATTATAAGCATTTTTTTTTCTTTTCTGACCCATTTTTGGCCCAGTTCTCACACGTTTTATGCCATTTTCGGCTACATCAACCCTTTTTTACCCACTACTAACCCATTTTAACCCTTTTTTGGCTATATCTAACCCATTTTAAGCTATTTTTGGCCATTTCTAACCCTTTTTTGCTCATCTCTAGCCCCTTTTAAGCCAATTTTGGCTTTTTCTAAACCGTTCTCGCATACCTCTAACCCTTTTAAGCCGGTTTTGGCCATTTCTAATGCATTTTTTGTCCATTTTTGAGGCTTTTTAAATAAATTTTGGCCATTTCTATTCCATTTTTGCAAATCTCTAACCCTTTTAAAGCCATTCTTGGTTCTTTCTAAACCATTTCTCCCCACTTTCAACACGGTTTATGCTATTTTTTTTTTCCGTTTCTAACCCAGTTTTCTGCATTTCTCACCATCTTTAATCCATTTTTTGCCACTTCTAACCATTTTATTTTTTTTTTTTTTTTGCACATCTCTTACCTGCTTTAAAGCCTTTTTGGCCATTTCTAACCCATTTTTGGCCATTCTTAACCTGTTTTATGCCATTCTTGGCCATTTCTAACTCATTTTTGCACATCTCTAACCCCTTTTAAGCTACTTTTGGCCATTTCTTATCCATTTTTTGTCCATTTGTAACCCATTTTTCTCCATTTCTAACACATTTTAAAGAGTTTTTGGCCATTTCTATCCCATTTTTGCACATCTATAATCCTATTTAAGCCTTTTTGGGCTATATCTTCACCATTTTTTCCCTCATTCAAAACTTTTTATGCTTTTTTTTCTGTTTCTAATGCAGTTTTTCCCATTTCTCTCCCGCTTTAATCCATTTTTGGCCATTTCTGACCAGTTTTTGCACATCTCTAACCTGCTTTAAAGCCTTTTTGGCCATTTCTATCCCAGTTTTTGCATATCTCTTACCCTTTTTAAGCCTTTTTTGGCTATACCTTAACCATTTTTGCCCTCCTTCAACTCTTATTAAGCTTTTTTTTTTTTTCTGTTTCTAACACAGTTTCTCCCAATTATTACCCGCTTTAATCCATTTTTGGCCATTTCTAACCCACTTTTACACATCTCTAACCTGCTTTAAAGCATTTTTGGCCATTTCCAACCATTTTTGGCACATCTATAAGCCCTTTTAAGCCATTTTTTGCCATTTCTAACCCATTTTTGCACATCTCTAACCCTTTTAAAGCCATTTTTGCCTCTTTCTACACGATGTTTTCTCGCTCTCAACCCGTTTTAAGCCATTTTTAGTTCTTTTCTAACTCATTTTTTGCCTGTTTCTCACACGATCTAAACCGTTTTCGGCTATATCTAACCCATTTTTGCTCACTCCTAACGCATTTTAAGCCATTTTTCACCATTTCTATCCCAATTTAAACCTTTTGGGCCATTTCTAGCACAGTTTTGCAAACTTCTAACCCATTTTAAGCAATTTTTGGCCATTCCTACCCCAGTTTTACCCCTATCTAACCACCTTTAAGCCGCTTTTGGCCATTTATAACCCATTTTTCCTCAGCTCTAACCCTTTTTAAGCCTTTTTTTGCTCTACCTGAACGATTTTTGCCAACTTTCCACTCGTTTGAAGGTTTTTTCTATTTCCTTTCTAACCAACTTTTCCCCATTTCTTACCTGCTTTAACCCATTTTTGCCATTTCTAACCATTGCACACACATCTCTAACCTGCTTTAAAGCCTTTTTGGCCATTTCTAACCCGCTTTTGGCCAACTTAGGCCATTTCTAACCCGTTTTTGCACATCTCTAACCCGCTTTAAAGCTTTTTTGGCCGTTTCTAACCTATTTTAAGCCAGCTTTGGTCATTTCTGACCCATTTTTGCACATCTCTAACCTTTTTTAAGCTGGTTTTGGCTATTTCTCACTCATCTCTGCTTACCTCTAACCCTTTTTAAACCGGTTTTGGCCATTTCTAATCCAATTTTTGTCCATTTCTAACCCGTTTTAAATCATTTTTGGCCATTTCTATCCCATTTTTGCATGTCTAGAACCCTTTTAATGTATGTTGCAGAGTTGCAAAGCTCGCTGTGCGCTGAAGATGATCTGTAGGAACATTTTGTCCTGGCTTTTCTGCTCTTTCAGCAGTGTCTAAACGCTCCTGCTCTACTTACTCTTGCTGCAGCTCACAGAGAGCGTGCACTGGAGAGGTTGTATTCAAACGGTGTTTTTGGAGAAAGAGTGAAGAGTGACAGCAATGTTTGTGTCACAGTTGCAAAGCTCACTGTGTGCTATAGATGACCAGCAGGAGGTTTTTCGCAAGGCTCTTCTGCTGTTTTAGCACAGTCTAAACATTGCTGCTCTACTCTCTCTGTTGCTGCTCAGCAGAGAGCTGGCACAGAGATGTTGGATTCAATTGGTCTTTCAGGCAGGAAAGGGAGGAGTGACAGCAATGTGTGCTGCAGAGTTGCAAAGCTCGCTGTGCGCTGAAGATGATCTGCAGGAACATTTTGTCCTGGCTCTTCTATTCTTTGAGTAGGGTCTAAACGTTCCTGCTCTATCCTCTCTGCTGCTGCACAGCAGAGAAAGGGCACAGAGATTTGGGATTCAATTGGACTTTGAGGTAGGAACGTGAGGGGCGACAGCAATATATGTGTCACAGTTGCAAAGCTGACTGCGTGCTGAAGGTGCATAGCCGGAGCTTTCACTCCTGGCTCTTCGGCTGTGGGAGCAGAGGCCAAGAGCTCGTGTTCACGTGTCACTGCTGCTGTTCAAACGAGAGAGGGCGCGAGAGACTATGGATTCAAACGGACTATTAGGAGATGAAGGGAGGAGTGACAGCAATGTGTGTTGCAGAGTTGCAAAGCTCGCTGTGTGCTGACGATGATGAGCAGGAACATTTTGGCCTGGCTCTTCTGCTCTTTCAGCAGAGTCTAAACGTTCCTGCTCTACTCACTCTGCTGCTGCTCAGAGAGAGCGGGCCCTGGAAAGGTTGCATTCAAATGGACTTTTAGGAGATAAAGTGACCAGTGACAGTAATGTGTGTGTCCCAGTTGCAAAGCTCACTGTGTGCTGAAGATGATCAGCAGGAACTTTGTGCATGTCTCTTCTGCTGTTTCAGCAGAGACCAAACGTAACTGCTATATTCTGCTGCTGCTGACAAAGAGCAAGCACAGGAGTTGTAGGATTCAATTGGACTTTCAGGTAGGAAAGTGAGGGGTGACAGCAATGTGTGTGACACAGTTTCAAAGCTCACTGTGCGCTGAAGATGCCCAGCCGGAGTTTCCCTGCTGGCCCATCGGCAGTGGGATTAGAGGTCAAGTGCTTCGTGCTCCCCTGTCACAACTGCTCTTGAAAGGAGAGAGGGCACCAGAAACGTTGGATTCAAATGCACTTTTAGGAGATAAAGTGAGGAGTGACAGCAATGTTTGTGTCACAGTTGCAAAGCTAACTGTGTGCTAAACATGATCAGCAGGAGCTTTTTCGCAAGGCTCTTCTGCTGTTTTAGCACAGTCTAAACATTGCTGCTCTACTCTCTCTGTTGCTGCTCAGCAGAGAGAGAGCACAGAGATGTTGGATTCAATTGGTCTTTCAGGCAGGAAAGGGAGGAGTGACAGCAATGGATGTTGCAGAGTTGCAAAGCTCGCTGTGCGCTGAAGATGATCTGTAGGAACATTTTGTCCTGGCTTTTCTGCTCTTTCAGCAGTGTCTAAACGCTCCTGCTCTACTTACTCTTGCTGCAGCTCACAGAGAGCGTGCACTGGAGAGGTTGTATTCAAACGGTGTTTTTGGAGAAAGAGTGAAGAGTGACAGCAATGTTTGTGTCACAGTTGCAAAGCTCACTGTGTGCTATAGATGACCAGCAGGAGGTTTTTCGCAAGGCTCTTCTGCTGTTTTAGCACAGTCTAAACATTGCTGCTCTACTCTCTCTGTTGCTGCTCAGCAGAGAGCTGGCACAGAGATGTTGGATTCAACTGGTCTTTCAGGCAGGAAAGGGAGGAGTGACAGCAATGTGTGTTGCAGAGTTGCAAAGCTCGCTGTGCGCTGACGATGATGAGCAGGAACATTTTGGCCTGGCTCTTCTGCTCTTTCAGCAGTGTCTAAACGTTCCTGCTCTACTCACTCTGCTGCTGCTCAGAGAGAGCGGGCCCTGGAAAGGTTGCATTCAAATGGACTTTTAGGAGATAAAGTGACCAGTGACAGTAATGTGTGTGTCCCAGTTGCAAAGCTCACTGTGTGCTGAAGATGATCAGCAGGAACTTTGTGCATGTCTCTTCTGCTGTTTCAGCAGAGACCAAACGTAACTGCTATATTCTGCTGCTGCTGACAAAGAGCAAGCACAGGAGTTGTAGGATTCAATTGGACTTTCAGGTAGGAAAGTGAGGGGTGACAGCAATGTGTGTGACACAGTTTCAAAGCTCACTGTGCGCTGAAGATGCCCAGCCGGAGTTTCCCTGCTGGCCCATCGGCGGTGGGATTAGAGGTCAAGCGCTTCGTGCTCCCTTGTCACAACTGCTCTTGAAAGGAGAGAGGGCACCAGAAACGTTGTATTCAAATGCACTTTTAGGAGATAAAGTGAGGAGTGACAGCAATGTTTGTGTCACAGTTGCAAAGCTAACTGTGTGCTAAACATGATCAGCAGGAGCTTTTTCGCAAGGCTCTTCTGCTGTTTTAGCACAGTCTAAACATTGCTGCTCTACTCTCTCTGTTGCTGCTCAGCAGAGAGAGAGCACAGAGATGTTGGATTCAATTGGTCTTTCAGGCAGGAAAGGGAGGAGTGACTGCAATGGATGTTGCAGAGTTGCAAAGCTCGCTGTGCGCTGAAGATGATCTGTAGGAACATTTTGTCCTGGCTTTTCTGCTCTTTCAGCAGTGTCTAAACGCTCCTGCTCTACTTACTCTTGCTGCAGCTCACAGAGAGCGTGCACTGGAGAGGTTGTATTCAAACGGTCTTTTTGGAGAAAGAGTGAAGAGTGACAGCAATGTTTGTGTCACAGTTGCAAAGCTCACTGTGTGCTATAGATGACCAGCAGGAGGTTTTTCGCAAGGCTCTTCTGCTGTTTTAGCACAGTCTAAACATTGCTGCTCTACTCTCTCTGTTGCTGCTCAGCAGAGAGCTGGCACAGAGATGTTGGATTCAACTGGTCTTTCAGGCAGGAAAGGGAGGAGTGACAGCAATGTGTGTTGCAGAGTTGCAAAGCTCGCTGTGCGCTGACGATGATGAGCAGGAACATTTTGGCCTGGCTCTTCTGCTCTTTCAGCAGTGTCTAAACGTTCCTGCTCTACTCACTCTGCTGCTGCTCAGAGAGAGCGGGCCCTGGAAAGGTTGCATTCAAATGGACTTTTAGGAGATAAAGTGACCAGTGACAGTAATGTGTGTGTCCCAGTTGCAAAGCTCACTGTGTGCTGAAGATGATCAGCAGGAACTTTGTGCATGTCTCTTCTGCTGTTTCAGCAGAGACCAAACGTAACTGCTATATTCTGCTGCTGCTGACAAAGAGCAAGCACAGGAGTTGTAGGATTCAATTGGACTTTCAGGTAGGAAAGTGAGGGGTGACAGCAATGTGTGTGACACAGTTTCAAAGCTCACTGTGCGCTGAAGATGCCCAGCCGGAGTTTCCCTGCTGGCCCATCGGCGGTGGGATTAGAGGTCAAGCGCTTCGTGCTCCCTTGTCACAACTGCTCTTGAAAGGAGAGAGGGCACCAGAAACGTTGTATTCAAATGCACTTTTAGGAGATAAAGTGAGGAGTGACAGCAATGTTTGTGTCACAGTTGCAAAGCTAACTGTGTGCTAAACATGATCAGCAGGAGCTTTTTCGCAAGGCTCTTCTGCTGTTTTAGCACAGTCTAAACATTGCTGCTCTACTCTCTCTGTTGCTGCTCAGCAGAGAGAGAGCACAGAGATGTTGGATTCAATTGGTCTTTCAGGCAGGAAAGGGAGGAGTGACAGCAATGGATGTTGCAGAGTTGCAAAGCTCGCTGTGCGCTGAAGATGATCTGTAGGAACATTTTGTCCTGGCTTTTCTGCTCTTTCAGCAGTGTCTAAACGCTCCTGCTCTACTTACTCTTGCTGCAGCTCACAGAGAGCGTGCACTGGAGAGGTTGTATTCAAACGGTCTTTTTGGAGAAAGAGTGAAGAGTGACAGCAATGTTTGTGTCACAGTTGCAAAGCTCACTGTGTGCTATAGATGACCAGCAGGAGGTTTTTCGCAAGGCTCTTCTGCTGTTTTAGCACAGTCTAAACATTGCTGCTCTACTCTCTCTGTTGCTGCTCAGCAGAGAGCTGGCACAGAGATGTTGGATTCAACTGGTCTTTCAGGCAGGAAAGGGAGGAGTGACAGCAATGTGTGTTGCAGAGTTGCAAAGCTCGCTGTGCGCTGACGATGATGAGCAGGAACATTTTGGCCTGGCTCTTCTGCTCTTTCAGCAGTGTCTAAACGTTCCTGCTCTACTCACTCTGCTGCTGCTCAGAGAGAGCGGGCCCTGGAAAGGTTGCATTCAAATGGACTTTTAGGAGATAAAGTGACCAGTGACAGTAATGTGTGTGTCCCAGTTGCAAAGCTCACTGTGTGCTGAAGATGATCAGCAGGAACTTTGTGCATGTCTCTTCTGCTGTTTCAGCAGAGACCAAACGTAACTGCTATATTCTGCTGCTGCTGACAAAGAGCAAGCACAGGAGTTGTAGGATTCAATTGGACTTTCAGGTAGGAAAGTGAGGGGTGACAGCAATGTGTGTGACACAGTTTCAAAGCTCACTGTGCGCTGAAGATGCCCAGCCGGAGTTTCCCTGCTGGCCCATCGGCTGTGGGATTAGAGGTCAAGCGCTTCGTGCTCCCTTGTCACAACTGCTCTTGAAAGGAGAGAGGGCACCAGAAACGTTGTATTCAAATGCACTTTTAGGAGATAAAGTGAGGAGTGACAGCAATGTTTGTGTCACAGTTGCAAAGCTAACTGTGTGCTAAACATGATCAGCAGGAGCTTTTTCGCAAGGCTCTTCTGCTGTTTTAGCACAGTCTAAACATTGCTGCTCTACTCTCTCTGTTGCTGCTCAGCAGAGAGAGAGCACAGAGATGTTGGATTCAATTGGTCTTTCAGGCAGGAAAGGGAGGAGTGACTGCAATGGATGTTGCAGAGTTGCAAAGCTCGCTGTGCGCTGAAGATGATCTGTAGGAACATTTTGTCCTGGCTTTTCTGCTCTTTCAGCAGTGTCTAAACGCTCCTGCTCTACTTACTCTTGCTGCAGCTCACAGAGAGCGTGCACTGGAGAGGTTGTATTCAAACGGTGTTTTTGGAGAAAGAGTGAAGAGTGACAGCAATGTTTGTGTCACAGTTGCAAAGCTCACTGTGTGCTATAGATGACCAGCAGGAGGTTTTTCGCAAGGCTCTTCTGCTGTTTTAGCACAGTCTAAACATTGCTGCTCTACTCTCTCTGTTGCTGCTCAGCAGAGAGCTGGCACAGAGATGTTGGATTCAATTGGTCTTTCAGGCAGGAAAGGGAGGAGTGACAGCAATGTGTGCTGCAGAGTTGCAAAGCTCGCTGTGCGCTGAAGATGATCTGCAGGAACATTTTGTCCTGGCTCTTCTATTCTTTGAGTAGGGTCTAAACGTTCCTGCTCTATCCTCTCTGCTGCTGCACAGCAGAGAAAGGGCACAGAGATTTCGGATTCAATTGGACTTTGAGGTAGGAACGTGAGGGGCGACAGCAATATATGTGTCACAGTTGCAAAGCTGACTGCGTGCTGAAGGTGCATAGCCGGAGCTTTCACTCCTGGCTCTTCGGCTGTGGGAGCAGAGGCCAAGAGCTCGTGTTCACGTGTCACTGCTGCTGTTCAAACGAGAGAGGGCGCGAGAGACTATGGATTCAAACGGACTATTAGGAGATGAAGGGAGGAGTGACAGCAATGTGTGTTGCAGAGTTGCAAAGCTCGCTGTGTGCTGACGATGATGAGCAGGAACATTTTGGCCTGGCTCTTCTGCTCTTTCAGCAGAGTCTAAACGTTCCTGCTCTACTCACTCTGCTGCTGCTCAGAGAGAGCGGGCCCTGGAAAGGTTGCATTCAAATGGACTTTTAGGAGATAAAGTGACCAGTGACAGTAATGTGTGTGTCCCAGTTGCAAAGCTCACTGTGTGCTGAAGATGATCAGCAGGAACTTTGTGCATGTCTCTTCTGCTGTTTCAGCAGAGACCAAACGTAACTGCTATATTCTGCTGCTGCTGACAAAGAGCAAGCACAGGAGTTGTAGGATTCAATTGGACTTTCAGGTAGGAAAGTGAGGGGTGACAGCAATGTGTGTGACACAGTTTCAAAGCTCACTGTGCGCTGAAGATGCCCAGCCGGAGTTTCCCTGCTGGCCCATCGGCAGTGGGATTAGAGGTCAAGTGCTTCGTGCTCCCCTGTCACAACTGCTCTTGAAAGGAGAGAGGGCACCAGAAACGTTGGATTCAAATGCACTTTTAGGAGATAAAGTGAGGAGTGACAGCAATGTTTGTGTCACAGTTGCAAAGCTAACTGTGTGCTAAACATGATCAGCAGGAGCTTTTTCGCAAGGCTCTTCTGCTGTTTTAGCACAGTCTAAACATTGCTGCTCTACTCTCTCTGTTGCTGCTCAGCAGAGAGAGAGCACAGAGATGTTGGATTCAATTGGTCTTTCAGGCAGGAAAGGGAGGAGTGACAGCAATGGATGTTGCAGAGTTGCAAAGCTCGCTGTGCGCTGAAGATGATCTGTAGGAACATTTTGTCCTGGCTTTTCTGCTCTTTCAGCAGTGTCTAAACGCTCCTGCTCTACTTACTCTTGCTGCAGCTCACAGAGAGCGTGCACTGGAGAGGTTGTATTCAAACGGTGTTTTTGGAGAAAGAGTGAAGAGTGACAGCAATGTTTGTGTCACAGTTGCAAAGCTCACTGTGTGCTATAGATGACCAGCAGGAGGTTTTTCGCAAGGCTCTTCTGCTGTTTTAGCACAGTCTAAACATTGCTGCTCTACTCTCTCTGTTGCTGCTCAGCAGAGAGCTGGCACAGAGATGTTGGATTCAACTGGTCTTTCAGGCAGGAAAGGGAGGAGTGACAGCAATGTGTGTTGCAGAGTTGCAAAGCTCGCTGTGCGCTGACGATGATGAGCAGGAACATTTTGGCCTGGCTCTTCTGCTCTTTCAGCAGTGTCTAAACGTTCCTGCTCTACTCACTCTGCTGCTGCTCAGAGAGAGCGGGCCCTGGAAAGTTTGCATTCAAATGGACTTTTAGGAGATAAAGTGACCAGTGACAGTAATGTGTGTGTCCCAGTTGCAAAGCTCACTGTGTGCTGAAGATGATCAGCAGGAACTTTGTGCATGTCTCTTCTGCTGTTTCAGCAGAGACCAAACGTAACTGCTATATTCTGCTGCTGCTGACAAAGAGCAAGCACAGGAGTTGTAGGATTCAATTGGACTTTCAGGTAGGAAAGTGAGGGGTGACAGCAATGTGTGTGACACAGTTTCAAAGCTCACTGTGCGCTGAAGATGCCCAGCCGGAGTTTCCCTGCTGGCCCATCGGCTGTGGGATTAGAGGTCAAGTGCTTCGTGCTCCCCTGTCACAACTGCTCTTGAAAGGAGAGAGGGCACCAGAAACGTTGGATTCAAATGCACTTTTAGGAGATAAAGTGAGGAGTGACAGCAATGTTTGTGTCACAGTTGCAAAGCTAACTGTGTGCTAAACATGATCAGCAGGAGCTTTTTCGCAAGGCTCTTCTGCTGTTTTAGCACAGTCTAAACATTGCTGCTCTACTCTCTCTGTTGCTGCTCAGCAGAGAGAGAGCACAGAGATGTTGGATTCAATTGGTCTTTCAGGCAGGAAAGGGAGGAGTGACAGCAATGGATGTTGCAGAGTTGCAAAGCTCGCTGTGCGCTGAAGATGATCTGTAGGAACATTTTGTCCTGGCTTTTCTGCTCTTTCAGCAGTGTCTAAACGCTCCTGCTCTACTTACTCTTGCTGCAGCTCACAGAGAGCGTGCACTGGAGAGGTTGTATTCAAACGGTCTTTTTGGAGAAAGAGTGAAGAGTGACAGCAATGTTTGTGTCACAGTTGCAAAGCTCACTGTGTGCTATAGATGACCAGCAGGAGGTTTTTCCCAAGGCTCTTCTGCTGTTTTAGCACAGTCTAAACATTGCTGCTCTACTCTCTCTGTTGCTGCTCAGCAGAGAGCTGGCACAGAGATGTTGGATTCAACTGGTCTTTCAGGCAGGAAAGGGAGGAGTGACAGCAATGTGTGTTGCAGAGTTGCAAAGCTCGCTGTGCGCTGACGATGATGAGCAGGAACATTTTGGCCTGGCTCTTCTGCTCTTTCAGCAGAGTCTAAACGTTCCTGCTCTACTCACTCTGCTGCTGCTCAGAGAGAGCGGGCCCTGGAAAGGTTGCATTCAAATGGACTTTTAGGAGATAAAGTGACCAGTGACAGTAATGTGTGTGTCCCAGTTGCAAAGCTCACTGTGTGCTGAAGATGATCAGCAGGAACTTTGTGCATGTCTCTTCTGCTGTTTCAGCAGAGACCAAACGTAACTGCTATATTCTGCTGCTGCTGACAAAGAGCAAGCACAGGAGTTGTAGGATTCAATTGGACTTTCAGGTAGGAAAGTGAGGGGTGACAGCAATGTGTGTGACACAGTTTCAAAGCTCACTGTGCGCTGAAGATGCCCAGCCGGAGTTTCCCTGCTGGCCCATCGGCTGTGGGATTAGAGGTCAAGTGCTTCGTGCTCCCCTGTCACAACTGCTCTTGAAAGGAGAGAGGGCACCAGAAACGTTGGATTCAAATGCACTTTTAGGAGATAAAGTGAGGAGTGACAGCAATGTTTGTGTCACAGTTGCAAAGCTAACTGTGTGCTAAACATGATCAGCAGGAGCTTTTTCGCATGGCTCTTCTGCTGTTTTAGCACAGTCTAAACATTGCTGCTCTACTCTCTCTGTTGCTGCTCAGCAGAGAGAGAGCACAGAGATGTTGGATTCAATTGGTCTTTCAGGCAGGAAAGGGAGGAGTGACAGCAATGGATGTTGCAGAGTTGCAAAGCTCGCTGTGCGCTGAAGATGATCTGTAGGAACATTTTGTCCTGGCTTTTCTGCTCTTTCAGCAGTGTCTAAACGCTCCTGCTCTACTTACTCTTGCTGCAGCTCACAGAGAGCGTGCACTGGAGAGGTTGTATTCAAACGGTCTTTTTGGAGAAAGAGTGAAGAGTGACAGCAATGTTTGTGTCACAGTTGCAAAGCTCACTGTGTGCTATAGATGACCAGCAGGAGGTTTTTCGCAAGGCTCTTCTGCTGTTTTAGCACAGTCTAAACATTGCTGCTCTACTCTCTCTGTTGCTGCTCAGCAGAGAGCTGGCACAGAGATGTTGGATTCAACTGGTCTTTCAGGCAGGAAAGGGAGGAGTGACAGCAATGTGTGTTGCAGAGTTGCAAAGCTCGCTGTGCGCTGACGATGATGAGCAGGAACATTTTGGCCTGGCTCTTCTGCTCTTTCAGCAGTGTCTAAACGTTCCTGCTCTACTCACTCTGCTGCTGCTCAGAGAGAGCGGGCACTGGAAAGGTTGCATTCAAATGGACTTTTAGGAGATAAAGTGACCAGTGACAGTAATGTGTGTGTCCCAGTTGCAAAGCTCACTGTGTGCTGAAGATGATCAGCAGGAACTTTGTGCATGTCTCTTCTGCTGTTTCAGCAGAGACCAAACGTAACTGCTATATTCTGCTGCTGCTGACAAAGAGCAAGCACAGGAGTTGTAGGATTCAATTGGACTTTCAGGTAGGAAAGTGAGGGGTGACAGCAATGTGTGTGACACAGTTTCAAAGCTCACTGTGCGCTGAAGATGCCCAGCCGGAGTTTCCCTGCTGGCCCATCGGCTGTGGGATTAGAGGTCAAGTGCTTCGTGCTCCCCTGTCACAACTGCTCTTGAAAGGAGAGAGGGCACCAGAAACGTTGGATTCAAATGCACTTTTAGGAGATAAAGTGAGGAGTGACAGCAATGTTTGTGTCACAGTTGCAAAGCTAACTGTGTGGTAAACATGATCAGCAGGAGCTTTTTCGCAAGGCTCTTCTGCTGTTTTAGCACAGTCTAAACATTGCTGCTCTACTCTCTCTGTTGCTGCTCAGCAGAGAGAGAGCACAGAGATGTTGGATTCAATTGGTCTTTCAGGCAGGAAAGGGAGGAGTGACAGCAATGGATGTTGCAGAGTTGCAAAGCTCGCTGTGCGCTGAAGATGATCTGTAGGAACATTTTGTCCTGGCTTTTCTGCTCTTTCAGCAGTGTCTAAACGCTCCTGCTCTACTTACTCTTGCTGCAGCTCACAGAGAGCGTGCACTGGAGAGGTTGTATTCAAACGGTGTTTTTGGAGAAAGAGTGAAGAGTGACAGCAATGTTTGTGTCACAGTTGCAAAGCTCACTGTGTGCTATAGATGACCAGCAGGAGGTTTTTCGCAAGGCTCTTCTGCTGTTTTAGCACAGTCTAAACATTGCTGCTCTACTCTCTCTGTTGCTGCTCAGCAGAGAGCTGGCACAGAGATGTTGGATTCAACTGGTCTTTCATGCAGGAAAGGGAGGAGTGACAGCAATGTGTGTTGCAGAGTTGCAAAGCTCGCTGTGCGCTGACGATGATGAGCAGGAACATTTTGGCCTGGCTCTTCTGCTCTTTCAGCAGAGTCTAAACGTTCCTGCTCTACTCACTCTGCTGCTGCTCAGAGAGAGCGGGCCCTGGAAAGGTTGCATTCAAATGGACTTTTAGGAGATAAAGTGACCAGTGACAGTAATGTGTGTGTCCCAGTTGCAAAGCTCACTGTGTGCTGAAGATGATCAGCAGGAACTTTGTGCATGTCTCTTCTGCTGTTTCAGCAGAGACCAAACGTAACTGCTATATTCTGCTGCTGCTGACAAAGAGCAAGCACAGGAGTTGTAGGATTCAATTGGACTTTCAGGTAGGAAAGTGAGGGGTGACAGCAATGTGTGTGACACAGTTTCAAAGCTCACTGTGCGCTGAAGATGCCCAGCCGGAGTTTCCCTGCTGGCCCATCGGCTGTGGGATTAGAGGTCAAGTGCTTCGTGCTCCCCTGTCACAACTGCTCTTGAAAGGAGAGAGGGCACCAGAAACGTTGGATTCAAATGCACTTTTAGGAGATAAAGTGAGGAGTGACAGCAATGTTTGTGTCACAGTTGCAAAGCTAACTGTGTGCTAAACATGATCAGCAGGAGCTTTTTCGCAAGGCTCTTCTGCTGTTTTAGCACAGTCTAAACATTGCTGCTCTACTCTCTCTGTTGCTGCTCAGCAGAGAGAGAGCACAGAGATGTTGGATTCAATTGGTCTTTCAGGCAGGAAAGGGAGGAGTGACAGCAATGGATGTTGCAGAGTTGCAAAGCTCGCTGTGCGCTGAAGATGATCTGTAGGAACATTTTGTCCTGGCTTTTCTGCTCTTTCAGCAGTGTCTAAACGCTCCTGCTCTACTTACTCTTGCTGCAGCTCACAGAGAGCGTGCACTGGAGAGGTTGTATTCAAACGGTGTTTTTGGAGAAAGAGTGAAGAGTGACAGCAATGTTTGTGTCACAGTTGCAAAGCTCACTGTGTGCTATAGATGACCAGCAGGAGGTTTTTCGCAAGGCTCTTCTGCTGTTTTAGCACAGTCTAAACATTGCTGCTCTACTCTCTCTGTTGCTGCTCAGCAGAGAGCTGGCACAGAGATGTTGGATTCAACTGGTCTTTCAGGCAGGAAAGGGAGGAGTGACAGCAATGTGTGTTGCAGAGTTGCAAAGCTCGCTGTGCGCTGACGATGATGAGCAGGAACATTTTGGCCTGGCTCTTCTGCTCTTTCAGCAGTGTCTAAACGTTCCTGCTCTACTCACTCTGCTGCTGCTCAGAGAGAGCGGGCACTGGAAAGGTTGCATTCAAATGGACTTTTAGGAGATAAAGTGACCAGTGACAGTAATGTGTGTGTCACAGTTGCAAAGCTCACTGTGTGCTGAAGATGATCAGCAGGAACTTTGTGCATGTCTCTTCTGCTGTTTCAGCAGAGACCAAACGTAACTGCTATATTCTGCTGCTGCTGACAAAGAGCAAGCACAGGAGTTGTAGGATTCAATTGGACTTTCAGGTAGGAAAGTGAGGGGTGACAGCAATGTGTGTGACACAGTTTCAAAGCTCACTGTGCGCTGAAGATGCCCAGCCGGAGTTTCCCTGCTGGCCCACCGGCTGTGGGATTAGAGGTCAAGCGCTTCGTGCTCCCTTGTCACAACTGCTCTTGAAAGGAGAGAGGGCACCAGAAACGTTGTATTCAAATGCACTTTTAGGAGATAAAGTGAGGAGTGACAGCAATGTTTGTGTCACAGTTGCAAAGCTAACTGTGTGCTAAACATGATCAGCAGGAGCTTTTTCGCAAGGCTCTTCTGCTGTTTTATAACAGTCTAAACATTGCTGCTCTACTCTCTCTGTTGCTGCTCAGCAGAGAGAGAGCACAGAGATGTTGGATTCAATTGGTCTTTCAGGCAGGAAAGGGAGGAGTGACAGCAATGGATGTTGCAGAGTTGCAAAGCTCGCTGTGCGCTGAAGATGATCTGTAGGAACATTTTGTCCTGGCTTTTCTGCTCTTTCAGCAGTGTCTAAACGCTCCTGCTCTACTTACTCTTGCTGCAGCTCACAGAGAGCGTGCACTGGAGAGGTTGTATTCAAACGGTCTTTTTGGAGAAAGAGTGAAGAGTGACAGCAATGTTTGTGTCACAGTTGCAAAGCTCACTGTGTGCTATAGATGACCAGCAGGAGGTTTTTCGCAAGGCTCTTCTGCTGTTTTAGCACAGTCTAAACATTGCTGCTCTACTCTCTCTGTTGCTGCTCAGCAGAGAGCTGGCACAGAGATGTTGGATTCAACTGGTCTTTCAGGCAGGAAAGGGAGGAGTGACAGCAATGTGTGTTGCAGAGTTGCAAAGCTCGCTGTGCGCTGACAATGATGAGCAGGAACATTTTGGCCTGGCTCTTCTGCTCTTTCAGCAGTGTCTAAACGTTCCTGCTCTACTCACTCTGCTGCTGCTCAGAGAGAGCGGGCACTGGAAAGGTTGCATTCAAATGGACTTTTAGGAGATAAAGTGACCAGTGACAGTAATGTGTGTGTCACAGTTGCAAAGCTCACTGTGTGCTGAAGATGATCAGCAGGAACTTTGTGCATGTCTCTTCTGCTGTTTCAGCAGAGACCAAACGTAACTGCTATATTCTGCTGCTGCTGACAAAGAGCAAGCACAGGAGTTGTAGGATTCAATTGGACTTTCAGGTAGGAAAGTGAGGGGTGACAGCAATGTGTGTGACACAGTTTCAAAGCTCACTGTGCGCTGAAGATGCCCAGCCGGAGTTTCCCTGCTGGCCCACCGGCTGTGGGATTAGAGGTCAAGCGCTTCGTGCTCCCTTGTCACAACTGCTCTTGAAAGGAGAGAGGGCACCAGAAACGTTGTATTCAAATGCACTTTTAGGAGATAAAGTGAGGAGTGACAGCAATGTTTGTGTCACAGTTGCAAAGCTAACTGTGTGCTAAACATGATCAGCAGGAGCTTTTTCGCAAGGCTCTTCTGCTGTTTTATAACAGTCTAAACATTGCTGCTCTACTCTCTCTGTTGCTGCTCAGCAGAGAGAGAGCACAGAGATGTTGGATTCAATTGGTCTTTCAGGCAGGAAAGGGAGGAGTGACAGCAATGGATGTTGCAGAGTTGCAAAGCTCGCTGTGCGCTGAAGATGATCTGTAGGAACATTTTGTCCTGGCTTTTCTGCTCTTTCAGCAGTGTCTAAACGCTCCTGCTCTACTTACTCTTGCTGCAGCTCACAGAGAGCGTGCACTGGAGAGGTTGTATTCAAACGGTCTTTTTGGAGAAAGAGTGAAGAGTGACAGCAATGTTTGTGTCACAGTTGCAAAGCTCACTGTGTGCTATAGATGACCAGCAGGAGGTTTTTCGCAAGGCTCTTCTGCTGTTTTAGCACAGTCTAAACATTGCTGCTCTACTCTCTCTGTTGCTGCTCAGCAGAGAGCTGGCACAGAGATGTTGGATTCAATTGGTCTTTCAGGCAGGAAAGGGAGGAGTGACAGCAATGTGTGCTGCAGAGTTGCAAAGCTCGCTGTGCGCTGAAGATGATCTGCAGGAACATTTTGTCCTGGCTCTTCTATTCTTTGAGTAGGGTCTAAACGTTCCTGCTCTATCCTCTCTGCTGCTGCACAGCAGAGAAAGGGCACAGAGATTTGGGATTCAATTGGACTTTGAGGTAGGAACGTGAGGGGCGACAGCAATATATGTGTCACAGTTGCAAAGCTGACTGCGTGCTGAAGGTGCATAGCCGGAGCTTTCACTCCTGGCTCTTCGGCTGTGGGAGCAGAGGCCAAGAGCTCGTGTTCACGTGTCACTGCTGCTGTTCAAACGAGAGAGGGCGCGAGAGACTATGGATTCAAACGGACTATTAGGAGATGAAGGGAGGAGTGACAGCAATGTGTGTTGCAGAGTTGCAAAGCTCGCTGTGTGCTGACGATGATGAGCAGGAACATTTTGGCCTGGCTCTTCTGCTCTTTCAGCAGAGTCTAAACGTTCCTGCTCTACTCACTCTGCTGCTGCTCAGAGAGAGCGGGCCCTGGAAAGGTTGCATTCAAATGGACTTTTAGGAGATAAAGTGACCAGTGACAGTAATGTGTGTGTCCCAGTTGCAAAGCTCACTGTGTGCTGAAGATGATCAGCAGGAACTTTGTGCATGTCTCTTCTGCTGTTTCAGCAGAGACCAAACGTAACTGCTATATTCTGCTGCTGCTGACAAAGAGCAAGCACAGGAGTTGTAGGATTCAATTGGACTTTCAGGTAGGAAAGTGAGGGGTGACAGCAATGTGTGTGACACAGTTTCAAAGCTCACTGTGCGCTGAAGATGCCCAGCCGGAGTTTCCCTGCTGGCCCATCGGCGGTGGGATTAGAGGTCAAGTGCTTCGTGCTCCCCTGTCACAACTGCTCTTGAAAGGAGAGAGGGCACCAGAAACGTTGGATTCAAATGCACTTTTAGGAGATAAAGTGAGGAGTGACAGCAATGTTTGTGTCACAGTTGCAAAGCTAACTGTGTGCTAAACATGATCAGCAGGAGCTTTTTCGCAAGGCTCTTCTGCTGTTTTAGCACAGTCTAAACATTGCTGCTCTACTCTCTCTGTTGCTGCTCAGCAGAGAGAGAGCACAGAGATGTTGGATTCAATTGGTCTTTCAGGCAGGAAAGGGAGGAGTGACAGCAATGGATGTTGCAGAGTTGCAAAGCTCGCTGTGCGCTGAAGATGATCTGTAGGAACACTTTGTCCTGGCTTTTCTGCTCTTTCAGCAGTGTCTAAACGCTCCTGCTCTACTTACTCTTGCTGCAGCTCACAGAGAGCGTGCACTGGAGAGGTTGTATTCAAACGGTCTTTTTGGAGAAAGAGTGAAGAGTGACAGCAATGTTTGTGTCACAGTTGCAAAGCTCACTGTGTGCTATAGATGACCAGCAGGAGGTTTTTCGCAAGGCTCTTCTGCTGTTTTAGCACAGTCTAAACATTGCTGCTCTACTCTCTCTGTTGCTGCTCAGCAGAGAGCTGGCACAGAGATGTTGGATTCAACTGGTCTTTCAGGCAGGAAAGGGAGGAGTGACAGCAATGTGTGTTGCAGAGTTGCAAAGCTCGCTGTGCGCTGACGATGATGAGCAGGAACATTTTGGCCTGGCTCTTCTGCTCTTTCAGCAGAGTCTAAACGTTCCTGCTCTACTCACTCTGCTGCTGCTCAGAGAGAGCGGGCACTGGAAAGGTTGCATTCAAATGGACTTTTAGGAGATAAAGTGACCAGTGACAGTAATGTGTGTGTCACAGTTGCAAAGCTCACTGTGTGCTGAAGATGATCAGCAGGAACTTTGTGCATGTCTCTTCTGCTGTTTCAGCAGAGACCAAACGTAACTGCTATATTCTGCTGCTGCTGACAAAGAGCAAGCACAGGAGTTGTAGGATTCAATTGGACTTTCAGGTAGGAAAGTGAGGGGTGACAGCAATGTGTGTGACACAGTTTCAAAGCTCACTGTGCGCTGAAGATGCCCAGCCGGAGTTTCCCTGCTGGCCCATCGGCTGCGGGATTAGATGTCAAGCGCTTAGTGCTCCCCTGTCACAACTGCTCTTGAAAGGAGAGAGGGCCCCAGAAACGTTGGATTCAAATGCACATATAGGAGATAAAGTGAGGAGTGACAGCAATGTTTGTGTCACAGTTGCAAAGCTAACTGTGTGCTAAACATGATCAGCAGGAGCTTTTTCGCAAGGCTCTTCTGCTGTTTTAGCACAGTCTAAACATTGCTGCTCTACTCTCTCTGTTGCTGCTCAGCAGAGAGAGAGCACAGAGATGTTGGATTCAATTGGTCTTTCAGGCAGGAAAGGGAGGAGAGACAGCAATGGATGTTGCAGAGTTGCAAAGCTCGCTGTGCGCTGAAGATGATCTGTAGGAACATTTTGTCCTGGCTTTTCTGCTCTTTCAGCAGTGTCTAAACGCTCCTGCTCTACTTACTCTTGCTGCAGCTCACAGAGAGCGTGCACTGGAGAGGTTGTATTCAAACGGTGTTTTTGGAGAAAGAGTGAAGAGTGACAGCAATGTTTGTGTCACAGTTGCAAAGCTCACTGTGTGCTATAGATGACCAGCAGGAGGTTTTTCGCAAGGCTCTTCTGCTGTTTTAGCACAGTCTAAACATTGCTGCTCTACTCTCTCTGTTGCTGCTCAGCAGAGAGCTGGCACAGAGATGTTGGATTCAACTGGTCTTTCAGGCAGGAAAGGGAGGAGTGACAGCAATGTGTGTTGCAGAGTTGCAAAGCTCGCTGTGTGCTGACGATGATCAGCAGGAACATTTTGGCCTGGCTCTTCTGCTCTTTCAGCAGTGTCTAAACGTTCCTGCTCTACTCACTCTGCTGCTGCTCAGAGAGAGCGGGCACTGGAAAGGTTGCATTCAAATGGACTTTTAGGAGATAAAGTGACCAGTGACAGTAATGTGTGTGTCACAGTTGCAAAGCTCACTGTGTGCTGAAGATGATCAGCAGGAACTTTGTGCATGTCTCTTCTGCTGTTTCAGCAGAGACCAAACGTAACTGCTATATTCTGCTGCTGCTGACAAAGAGCAAGCACAGGAGTTGTAGGATTCGATTGGACTTTCAGGTAGGAAAGTGAGGGGTGACAGCAATGTGTGTGACACAGTTTCAAAGCTCACTGTGCGCTGAAGATGCCCAGCCGGAGTTTCCCTGCTGGCCCATCGGCTGTGGGATTAGAGGTCAAGTGCTTCGTGCTCCCCTGTCACAACTGCTCTTGAAAGGAGAGAGGGCACCAGAAACGTTGGATTCAAATGCACTTTTAGGAGATAAAGTGAGGAGTGACAGCAATGTTTGTGTCACAGTTGCAAAGCTAACTGTGTGCTAAACATGATCAGCAGGAGCTTTTTCGCAAGGCTCTTCTGCTGTTTTAGCACAGTCTAAACATTGCTGCTCTACTCTCTCTGTTGCTGCTCAGCAGAGAGCTGGCACAGAGATGTTATATTCAACTGGTCTTTCAGGCAGGAAAGGGAGGAGTGACAGCAATGGATGTTGCAGAGTTGCAAAGCTCGCTGTGCGCTGAAGATGATCTGTAGGAACATTTTGTCCTGGCTTTTCTGCTCTTTCAGCAGTGTCTAAACGCTCCTGCTCTACTTACTCTTGCTGCAGCTCACAGAGAGCGTGCACTGGAGAGGTTGTATTCAAACGGTGTTTTTGGAGAAAGAGTGAAGAGTGACAGCAATGTTTGTGTCACAGTTGCAAAGCTCACTGTGTGCTATAGATGACCAGCAGGAGGTTTTTCGCAAGGCTCTTCTGCTGTTTTAGCACAGTCTAAACATTGCTGCTCTACTCTCTCTGTTGCTGCTCAGCAGAGAGCTGGCACAGAGATGTTGGATTCAACTGGTCTTTCAGGCAGGAAAGGGAGGAGTGACAGCAATGTGTGTTGCAGAGTTGCAAAGCTCGCTGTGCGCTGACGATGATGAGCAGGAACATTTTGGCCTGGCTCTTCTGCTCTTTCAGCAGTGTCTAAACGTTCCTGCTCTACTCACTCTGCTGCTGCTCAGAGAGAGCGGGCACTGGAAAGGTTGCATTCAAATGGACTTTTAGGAGATAAAGTGACCAGTGACAGTAATGTGTGTGTCCCAGTTGCAAAGCTCACTGTGTGCTGAAGATGATCAGCAGGAACTTTGTGCATGTCTCTTCTGCTGTTTCAGCAGAGACCAAACGTAACTGCTATATTCTGCTGCTGCTGACAAAGAGCAAGCACAGGAGTTGTAGGATTCAATTGGACTTTCAGGTAGGAAAGTGAGGGGTGACAGCAATGTGTGTGACACAGTTTCAAAGCTCACTGTGCGCTGAAGATGCCCAGCCGGAGTTTCCCTGCTGGCCCATCGGCTGTGGGATTAGAGGTCAAGTGCTTCGTGCTCCCCTGTCACAACTGCTCTTGAAAGGAGAGAGGGCACCAGAAACGTTGGATTCAAATGCACTTTTAGGAGATAAAGTGAGGAGTGACAGCAATGTTTGTGTCACAGTTGCAAAGCTAACTGTGTGCTAAACATGATCAGCAGGAGCTTTTTCGCAAGGCTCTTCTGCTGTTTTAGCACAGTCTAAACATTGCTGCTCTACTCTCTCTGTTGCTGCTCAGCAGAGAGAGAGCACAGAGATGTTGGATTCAATTGGTCTTTCAGGCAGGAAAGGGAGGAGTGACAGCAATGGATGTTGCAGAGTTGCAAAGCTCGCTGTGCGCTGAAGATGATCTGTAGGAACATTTTGTCCTGGCTTTTCTGCTCTTTCAGCAGTGTCTAAACGCTCCTGCTCTACTTACTCTTGCTGCAGCTCACAGAGAGCGTGCACTGGAGAGGTTGTATTCAAACGGTCTTTTTGGAGAAAGAGTGAAGAGTGACAGCAATGTTTGTGTCACAGTTGCAAAGCTCACTGTGTGCTATAGATGACCAGCAGGAGGTTTTTCGCAAGGCTCTTCTGCTGTTTTAGCACAGTCTAAACATTGCTGCTCTACTCTCTCTGTTGCTGCTCAGCAGAGAGCTGGCACAGAGATGTTGGATTCAATTGGTCTTTCAGGCAGGAAAGGGAGGAGTGACAGCAATGTGTGCTGCAGAGTTGCAAAGCTCGCTGTGCGCTGAAGATGATCTGCAGGAACATTTTGTCCTGGCTCTTCTATTCTTTGAGTAGGGTCTAAACGTTCCTGCTCTATCCTCTCTGCTGCTGCACAGCAGAGAAAGGGCACAGAGATTTGGGATTCAATTGGACTTTGAGGTAGGAACGTGAGGAGCGACAGCAATATATGTGTCACAGTTGCAAAGCTGACTGCGTGCTGAAGGTGCATAGCCGGAGCTTTCACTCCTGGCTCTTCGGCTGTGGGAGCAGAGGCCAAGAGCTCGTGTTCACGTGTCACTGCTGCTGTTCAAACGAGAGAGGGCGCGAGAGACTATGGATTCAAACGGACTATTAGGAGATGAAGGGAGGAGTGACAGCAATGTGTGTTGCAGAGTTGCAAAGCTCGCTGTGTGCTGACGATGATCAGCAGGAACATTTTGGCCTGGCTCTTCTGCTCTTTCAGCAGAGTCTAAACGTTCCTGCTCTACTCACTCTGCTGCTGCTCAGAGAGAGCGGGCCCTGGAAAGGTTGCATTCAAATGGACTTTTAGGAGATAAAGTGACCAGTGACAGTAATGTGTGTGTCCCAGTTGCAAAGCTCACTGTGTGCTGAAGATGATCAGCAGGAACTTTGTGCATGTCTCTTCTGCTGTTTCAGCAGAGACGAAACGTAACTGCTATATTCTGCTGCTGCTGACAAAGAGCAAGCACAGGAGTTGTAGGATTCAATTGGACTTTCAGGTAGGAAAGTGAGGGGTGACAGCAATGTGTGTGACACAGTTTCAAAGCTCACTGTGCGCTGAAGATGCCCAGCCGGAGTTTCCCTGCTGGCCCATCGGCTGTGGGATTAGAGGTCAAGTGCTTCGTGCTCCCCTGTCACAACTGCTCTTGAAAGGAGAGAGGGCACCAGAAACGTTGGATTCAAATGCACTTTTAGGAGATAAAGTGAGGAGTGACAGCAATGTTTGTGTCACAGTTGCAAAGCTAACTGTGTGCTAAACATGATCAGCAGGAGCTTTTTCGCAAGGCTCTTCTGCTGTTTTAGCACAGTCTAAACATTGCTGCTCTACTCTCTCTGTTGCTGCTCAGCAGAGAGAGAGCACAGAGATGTTGGATTCAATTGGTCTTTCAGGCAGGAAAGGGAGGAGTGACAGCAATGGATGTTGCAGAGTTGCAAAGCTCGCTGTGCGCTGAAGATGATCTGTAGGAACATTTTGTCCTGGCTTTTCTGCTCTTTCAGCAGTGTCTAAACGCTCCTGCTCTACTTACTCTTGCTGCAGCTCACAGAGAGCGTGCACTGGAGAGGTTGTATTCAAACGGTCTTTTTGGAGAAAGAGTGAAGAGTGACAGCAATGTTTGTGTCACAGTTGCAAAGCTCACTGTGTGCTATAGATGACCAGCAGGAGGTTTTTCGCAAGGCTCTTCTGCTGTTTTAGCACAGTCTAAACACTGCTGCTCTACTCTCTCTGTTGCTGCTCAGCAGAGAGCTGGCACAGAGATGTTGGATTCAACTGGTCTTTCAGGCAGGAAAGGGAGGAGTGACAGCAATGTGTGTTGCAGAGTTGCAAAGCTCGCTGTGCGCTGACGATGATGAGCAGGAACATTTTGGCCTGGCTCTTCTGCTCTTTCAGCAGAGTCTAAACGTTCCTGCTCTACTCACTCTGCTGCTGCTCAGAGAGAGCGGGCACTGGAAAGGTTGCATTCAAATGGACTTTTAGGAGATAAAGTGACCAGTGACAGTAATGTGTGTGTCCCAGTTGCAAAGCTCACTGTGTGCTGAAGATGATCAGCAGGAACTTTGTGCATGTCTCTTCTGCTGTTTCAGTAGAGACCAAACGTAACTGCTATATTCTGCTGCTGCTGACAAAGAGCAAGCACAGGAGTTGTAGGATTCAATTGGACTTTCAGGTAGGAAAGTGAGGGGTGACAGCAATGTGTGTGACACAGTTTCAAAGCTCACTGTGCGCTGAAGATGCCCAGCCGGAGTTTCCCTGCTGGCCCATCGGCTGTGGGATTAGAGGTCAAGTGCTTCGTGCTCCCCTGTCACAACTGCTCTTGAAAGGAGAGAGGGCACCAGAAACGTTGGATTCAAATGCACTTTTAGGAGATAAAGTGAGGAGTGACAGCAATGTTTGTGTCACAGTTGCAAAGCTAACTGTGTGCTAAACATGATCAGCAGGAGCTTTTTCGCAAGGCTCTTCTGCTGTTTTAGCACAGTCTAAACATTGCTGCTCTACTCTCTCTGTTGCTGCTCAGCAGAGAGAGAGCACAGAGATGTTGGATTCAATTGGTCTTTCAGGCAGGAAAGGGAGGAGTGACAGCAATGGATGTTGCAGAGTTGCAAAGCTCGCTGTGCGCTGAAGATGATCTGTAGGAACATTTTGTCCTGGCTTTTCTGCTCTTTCAGCAGTGTCTAAACGCTCCTGCTCTACTTACTCTTGCTGCAGCTCACAGAGAGCGTGCACTGGAGAGGTTGTATTCAAACGGTGTTTTTGGAGAAAGAGTGAAGAGTGACAGCAAAGTTTGTGTCACAGTTGCAAAGCTCACTGTGTGCTATAGATGACCAGCAGGAGGTTTTTCGCAAGGCTCTTCTGCTGTTTTAGCACAGTCTAAACACTGCTGCTCTACTCTCTCTGTTGCTGCTCAGCAGAGAGCTGGCACAGAGATGTTGGATTCAACTGGTCTTTCAGGCAGGAAAGGGAGGAGTGACAGCAATGTGTGTTGCAGAGTTGCAAAGCTCGCTGTGCGCTGACGATGATGAGCAGGAACATTTTGGCCTGGCTCTTCTGCTCTTTCAGCAGAGTCTAAACGTTCCTGCTCTACTCACTCTGCTGCTGCTCAGAGAGAGCGGGCACTGGAAAGGTTGCATTCAAATGGACTTTTAGGAGATAAAGTGACCAGTGACAGTAATGTGTGTGTCCCAGTTGCAAAGCTCACTGTGTGCTGAAGATGATCAGCAGGAACTTTGTGCATGTCTCTTCTGCTGTTTCAGTAGAGACCAAACGTAACTGCTATATTCTGCTGCTGCTGACAAAGAGCAAGCACAGGAGTTGTAGGATTCAATTGGACTTTCAGGCAGGAAAGTGAGGGGTGACAGCAATGTGTGTGACACAGTTTCAAAGCTCACTGTGCGCTGAAGATGCCCAGCTGGAGTTTCCCTGCTGGCCCATCGGCTGTGGGATTAGAGGTCAAGTGCTTCGTGCTCCCCTGTCACAACTGCTCTTGAAAGGAGAGAGGGCACCAGAAACGTTGGATTCAAATGCACTTTTAGGAGATAAAGTGAGGAGTGACAGCAATGTTTGTGTCACAGTTGCAAAGCTAACTGTGTGCTAAACATGATCAGCAGGAGCTTTTTCGCAAGGCTCTTCTGCTGTTTTAGCACAGTCTAAACATTGCTGCTCTACTCTCTCTGTTGCTGCTCAGCAGAGAGAGAGCACAGAGATGTTGGATTCAATTGGTCTTTCAGGCAGGAAAGGGAGGAGTGACAGCAATGGATGTTGCAGAGTTGCAAAGCTCGCTGTGCGCTGAAGATGATCTGTAGGAACATTTTGTCCTGGCTTTTCTGCTCTTTCAGCAGTGTCTAAACGCTCCTGCTCTACTTACTCTTGCTGCAGCTCACAGAGAGCGTGCACTGGAGAGGTTGTATTCAAACGGTGTTTTTGGAGAAAGAGTGAAGAGTGACAGCAATGTTTGTGTCACAGTTGCAAAGCTCACTGTGTGCTATAGATGACCAGCAGGAGGTTTTTCGCAAGGCTCTTCTGCTGTTTTAGCACAGTCTAAACATTGCTGCTCTACTCTCTCTGTTGCTGCTCAGCAGAGAGCTGGCACAGAGATGTTGGATTCAACTGGTCTTTCAGGCAGGAAAGGGAGGAGTGACAGCAATGTGTGTTGCAGAGTTGCAAAGCTCGCTGTGCGCTGACGATGATGAGGAGGAACATTTTGGCCTGGCTCTTCTGCTCTTTCAGCAGTGTCTAAACGTTCCTGCTCTACTCACTCTGCTGCTGCTCAGAGAGAGCGGGCACTGGAAAGGTTGCATTCAAATGGACTTTTAGGAGATAAAGTGACCAGTGACAGTAATGTGTGTGTCCCAGTTGCAAAGCTCACTGTGTGCTGAAGATGATCAGCAGGAACTTTGTGCATGTCTCTTCTGCTGTTTCAGCAGAGACCAAACGTAACTGCTATATTCTGCTGCTGCTGACAAAGAGCAAGCACAGGAGTTGTAGGATTCAATTGGACTTTCAGGTAGGAAAGTGAGGGGTGACAGCAATGTGTGTGACACAGTTTCAAAGCTCACTGTGCGCTGAAGATGCCCAGCCGGAGTTTCCCTGCTGGCCCATCGGCGGTGGGATTAGAGGTCAAGCGCTTCGTGCTCCCCTGTCACAACTGCTCTTGAAAGGAGAGAGGGCACCAGAAACGTTGGATTCAAATGCACTTTTAGGAGATAAAGTGAGGAGTGACAGCAATGTTTGTGTCACAGTTGCAAAGCTAACTGTGTGCTAAACATGATCAGCAGGAGCTTTTTCGCAAGGCTCTTCTGCTGTTTTAGCACAGTCTAAACATTGCTGCTCTACTCTCTCTGTTGCTGCTCAGCAGAGAGAGAGCACAGAGATGTTGGATTCAATTGGTCTTTCAGGCAGGAAAGGGAGGAGTGACAGCAATGGATGTTGCAGAGTTGCAAAGCTCGCTGTGCGCTGAAGATGATCTGTAGGAACATTTTGTCCTGGCTTTTCTGCTCTTTCAGCAGTGTCTAAACGCTCCTGCTCTACTTACTCTTGCTGCAGCTCACAGAGAGCGTGCACTGGAGAGGTTGTATTCAAACGGTGTTTTTGGAGAAAGAGTGAAGAGTGACAGCAATGTTTGTGTCACAGTTGCAAAGCTCACTGTGTGCTATAGATGACCAGCAGGAGGTTTTTCGCAAGGCTCTTCTGCTGTTTTAGCACAGTCTAAACATTGCTGCTCTACTCTCTCTGTTGCTGCTCAGCAGAGAGCTGGCACAGAGATGTTGGATTCAACTGGTCTTTCAGGCAGGAAAGGGAGGAGTGACAGCAATGTGTGTTGCAGAGTTGCAAAGCTCGCTGTGCGCTGACGATGATGAGGAGGAACATTTTGGCCTGGCTCTTCTGCTCTTTCAGCAGTGTCTAAACGTTCCTGCTCTACTCACTCTGCTGCTGCTCAGAGAGAGCGGGCACTGGAAAGGTTGCATTCAAATGGACTTTTAGGAGATAAAGTGACCAGTGACAGTAATGTGTGTGTCCCAGTTGCAAAGCTCACTGTGTGCTGAAGATGATCAGCAGGAACTTTGTGCATGTCTCTTCTGCTGTTTCAGCAGAGACCAAACGTAACTGCTATATTCTGCTGCTGCTGACAAAGAGCAAGCACAGGAGTTGTAGGATTCAATTGGACTTTCAGGTAGGAAAGTGAGGGGTGACAGCAATGTGTGTGACACAGTTTCAAAGCTCACTGTGCGCTGAAGATGCCCAGCCGGAGTTTCCCTGCTGGCCCATCGGCGGTGGGATTAGAGGTCAAGCGCTTCGTGCTCCCTTGTCACAACTGCTCTTGAAAGGAGAGAGGGCACCAGAAACGTTGTATTCAAATGCACTTTTAGGAGATAAAGTGAGGAGTGACAGCAATGTTTGTGTCACAGTTGCAAAGCTAACTGTGTGCTAAACATGATCAGCAGGAGCTTTTTCGCAAGGCTCTTCTGCTGTTTTATAACAGTCTAAACATTGCTGCTCTACTCTCTCTGTTGCTGCTCAGCAGAGAGAGAGCACAGAGATGTTGGATTCAATTGGTCTTTCAGGCAGGAAAGGGAGGAGTGACAGCAATGGATGTTGCAGAGTTGCAAGGCTCGCTGTGCGCTGAAGATGATCTGTAGGAACATTTTGTCCTGGCTTTTCTGCTCTTTCAGCAGTGTCTAAACGCTCCTGCTCTACTTACTTTTGCTGCAGCTCACAGAGAGCGTGCACTGGAGAGGTTGTATTCAAACGGTGTTTTTGGAGAAAGAGTGAAGAGTGACAGCAATGTTTGTGTCACAGTTGCAAAGCTCACTGTGTGCTATAGATGACCAGCAGGAGGTTTTTCCCAAGGCTCTTCTGCTGTTTTAGCACAGTCTAAACATTGCTGCTCTACTCTCTCTGTTGCTGCTCAGCAGAGAGCTGGCACAGAGATGTTGGATTCAACTGGTCTTTCAGGCAGGAAAGGGAGGAGTGACAGCAATGTGTGTTGCAGAGTTGCAAAGCTCGCTGTGCGCTGACGATGATGAGCAGGAACATTTTGTCCTGGCTCTTCTGCTCTTTCAGCAGTGTCTAAACGTTCCTGCTCTACTCACTCTGCTGCTGCTCAGAGAGAGCGGGCACTGGAAAGGTTGCATTCAAATGGACTTTTAGGAGATAAAGTGACCAGTGACAGTAATGTGTGTGTCCCAGTTGCAAAGCTCACTGTGTGCTGAAGATGATCAGCAGGAACTTTGTGCATGTCTCTTCTGCTGTTTCAGCAGAGACCAAACGTAACTGCTATATTCTGCTGCTGCTGACAAAGAGCAAGCACAGGAGTTGTAGGATTCAATTGGACTTTCAGGTAGGAAAGTGAGGGGTGACAGCAATGTGTGTGACACAGTTTCAAAGCTCACTGTGCGCTGAAGATGCCCAGCCGGAGTTTCCCTGCTGGCCCATCGGCTGTGGGATTAGAGGTCAAGCGCTTCGTGCTCCCTTGTCACAACTGCTCTTGAAAGGAGAGAGGGCACCAGAAACGTTGTATTCAAATGCACTTTTAGGAGATAAAGTGAGGAGTGACAGCAATGTTTGTGTCACAGTTGCAAAGCTAACTGTGTGCTAAACATGATCAGCAGGAGCTTTTTCGCAAGGCTCTTCTGCTGTTTTAGCACAGTCTAAACATTGCTGCTCTACTCTCTCTGTTGCTGCTCAGCAGAGAGAGAGCACAGAGATGTTGGATTCAATTGGTCTTTCAGGCAGGAAAGGGAGGAGTGACAGCAATGGATGTTGCAGAGTTGCAAAGCTCGCTGTGCGCTGAAGATGATCTGTAGGAACATTTTGTCCTGGCTTTTCTGCTCTTTCAGCAGTGTCTAAACGCTCCTGCTCTACTTACTCTTGCTGCAGCTCACAGAGAGCGTGCACTGGAGAGGTTGTATTCAAACGGTCTTTTTGGAGAAAGAGTGAAGAGTGACAGCAATGTTTGTGTCACAGTTGCAAAGCTCACTGTGTGCTATAGATGACCAGCAGGAGGTTTTTCCCAAGGCTCTTCTGCTGTTTTAGCACAGTCTAAACATTGCTGCTCTACTCTCTCTGTTGCTGCTCAGCAGAGAGCTGGCACAGAGATGTTGGATTCAACTGGTCTTTCAGGCAGGAAAGGGAGGAGTGACAGCAATGTGTGTTGCAGAGTTGCAAAGCTCGCTGTGCGCTGACGATGATGAGCAGGAACATTTTGTCCTGGCTCTTCTGCTCTTTCAGCAGTGTCTAAACGTTCCTGCTCTACTCACTCTGCTGCTGCTCAGAGAGAGCGGGCACTGGAAAGGTTGCATTCAAATGGACTTTTAGGAGATAAAGTGACCAGTGACAGTAATGTGTGTGTCCCAGTTGCAAAGCTCACTGTGTGCTGAAGATGATCAGCAGGAACTTTGTGCATGTCTCTTCTGCTGTTTCAGCAGAGACCAAACGTAACTGCTATATTCTGCTGCTGCTGACAAAGAGCAAGCACAGGAGTTGTAGGATTCAATTGGACTTTCAGGTAGGAAAGTGAGGGGTGACAGCAATGTGTGTGACACAGTTTCAAAGCTCACTGTGCGCTGAAGATGCCCAGCCGGAGTTTCCCTGCTGGCCCATCGGCGGTGGGATTAGAGGTCAAGCGCTTCGTGCTCCCTTGTCACAACTGCTCTTGAAAGGAGAGAGGGCACCAGAAACGTTGTATTCAAATGCACTTTTAGGAGATAAAGTGAGGAGTGACAGCAATGTTTGTGTCACAGTTGCAAAGCTAACTGTGTGCTAAACATGATCAGCAGGAGCTTTTTCGCAAGGCTCTTCTGCTGTTTTAGCACAGTCTAAACATTGCTGCTCTACTCTCTCTGTTGCTGCTCAGCAGAGAGAGAGCACAGAGATGTTGGATTCAATTGGTCTTTCAGGCAGGAAAGGGAGGAGTGACAGCAATGGATGTTGCAGAGTTGCAAAGCTCGCTGTGCGCTGAAGATGATCTGTAGGAACATTTTGTCCTGGCTTTTCTGCTCTTTCAGCAGTGTCTAAACGCTCCTGCTCTACTTACTCTTGCTGCAGCTCACAGAGAGCGTGCACTGGAGAGGTTGTATTCAAACGGTCTTTTTGGAGAAAGAGTGAAGAGTGACAGCAATGTTTGTGTCACAGTTGCAAAGCTCACTGTGTGCTATAGATGACCAGCAGGAGGTTTTTCCCAAGGCTCTTCTGCTGTTTTAGCACAGTCTAAACATTGCTGCTCTACTCTCTCTGTTGCTGCTCAGCAGAGAGCTGGCACAGAGATGTTGGATTCAATTGGTCTTTCAGGCAGGAAAGGGAGGAGTGACAGCAATGTGTGCTGCAGAGTTGCAAAGCTCGCTGTGCGCTGAAGATGATCTGCAGGAACATTTTGTCCTGGCTCTTCTATTCTTTGAGTAGGGTCTAAACGTTCCTGCTCTATCCTCTCTGCTGCTGCACAGCAGAGAAAGGGCACAGAGATTTGGGATTCAATTGGACTTTGAGGTAGGAACGTGAGGGGCGACAGCAATATATGTGTCACAGTTGCAAAGCTGACTGCGTGCTGAAGGTGCATAGCCGGAGCTTTCACTCCTGGCTCTTCGGCTGTGGGAGCAGAGGCCAACAGCTCGTGTTCACGTGTCACTGCTGCTGTTCAAACGAGAGAGGGCGCGAGAGACTATGGATTCAAACGGACTATTAGGAGATGAAGGGAGGAGTGACAGCAATGTGTGTTGCAGAGTTGCAAAGCTCGCTGTGTGCTAACGATGATCAGCAGGAACATTTTGGCCTGGCTCTTCTGCTCTTTCAGCAGAGTCTAAACGTTCCTGCTCTACTCACTCTGCTGCTGCTCAGAGAGAGCAGGCACTGGAAAGGTTGCATTCAAATGGACTTTTAGGAGATAAAGTGACCAGTGACAGTAATGTGTGTGTCCCAGTTGCAAAGCTCACTGTGTGCTGAAGATGATCAGCAGGAACTTTGTGCATGTCTCTTCTGCTGTTTCAGCAGAGACCAAACGTAACTGCTATATTCTGCTGCTGCTGACAAAGAGCAAGCACAGGAGTTGTAGGATTCAATTGGACTTTCAGGTAGGAAAGTGAGGGGTGACAGCAATGTGTGTGACACAGTTTCAAAGCTCACTGTGCGCTGAAGATGCCCAGCCGGAGTTTCCCTGCTGGCCCATCGGCTGTGGGATTAGAGGTCAAGCGCTTCGTGCTCCCTTGTCACAACTGCTCTTGAAAGGAGAGAGGGCACCAGAAACGTTGTATTCAAATGCACTTTTAGGAGATAAAGTGAGGAGTGACAGCAATGTTTGTGTCACAGTTGCAAAGCTCACTGTGTGCTAAACATGATCAGCAGGAGCTTTTTCGCAAGGCTCTTCTGCTGTTTTAGCACAGTCTAAACATTGCTGCTCTACTCTCTCTGTTGCTGCTCAGCAGAGAGAGAGCACAGAGATGTTGGATTCAATTGGTCTTTCAGGCAGGAAAGGGAGGAGTGACAGCAATGGATGTTGCAGAGTTGCAAAGCTCGCTGTGCGCTGAAGATGATCTGTAGGAACATTTTGTCCTGGCTTTTCTGCTCTTTCAGCAGTGTCTAAACGCTCCTGCTCTACTTACTCTTGCTGCAGCTCACAGAGAGCGTGCACTGGAGAGGTTGTATTCAAACGGTCTTTTTGGAGAAAGAGTGAAGAGTGACAGCAATGTTTGTGTCACAGTTGCAAAGCTCACTGTGTGCTATAGATGACCAGCAGGAGGTTTTTCCCAAGGCTCTTCTGCTGTTTTAGCACAGTCTAAACATTGCTGCTCTACTCTCTCTGTTGCTGCTCAGCAGAGAGCTGGCACAGAGATGTTGGATTCAACTGGTCTTTCAGGCAGGAAAGGGAGGAGTGACAGCAATGTGTGTTGCAGAGTTGCAAAGCTCGCTGTGCGCTGACGATGATGAGCAGGAACATTTTGGCCTGGCTCTTCTGCTCTTTCAGCAGTGTCTAAACGTTCCTGCTCTACTCACTCTGCTGCTGCTCAGAGAGAGCGGGCCCTGGAAAGGTTGCATTCAAATGGACTTTTAGGAGATAAAGTGACCAGTGACAGTAATGTGTGTGTCCCAGTTGCAAAGCTCACTGTGTGCTGAAGATGATCAGCAGGAACTTTGTGCATGTCTCTTCTGCTGTTTCAGCAGAGACCAAACGTAACTGCTATATTCTGCTGCTGCTGACAAAGAGCAAGCACAGGAGTTGTAGGATTCAATTGGACTTTCAGGTAGGAAAGTGAGGGGTGACAGCAATGTGTGTGACACAGTTTCAAAGCTCACTGTGCGCTGAAGATGCCCAGCCGGAGTTTCCCTGCTGGCCCATCGGCTGTGGGATTAGAGGTCAAGCGCTTCGTGCTCCCTTGTCACAACTGCTCTTGAAAGGAGAGAGGGCACCAGAAACGTTGTATTCAAATGCACTTTTAGGAGATAAAGTGAGGAGTGACAGCAATGTTTGTGTCACAGTTGCAAAGCTAACTGTGTGCTAAACATGATCAGCAGGAGCTTTTTCGCAAGGCTCTTCTGCTGTTTTAGCACAGTCTAAACATTGCTGCTCTACTCTCTCTGTTGCTGATCAGCAGAGAGAGAGCACAGAGATGTTGGATTCAATTGGTCTTTCAGGCAGGAAAGGGAGGAGTGACAGCAATGGATGTTGCAGAGTTGCAAAGCTCGCTGTGCGCTGAAGATGATCTGTAGGAACATTTTGTCCTGGCTTTTCTGCTCTTTCAGCAGTGTCTAAACGCTCCTGCTCTACTTACTCTTGCTGCAGCTCACAGAGAGCGTGCACTGGAGAGGTTGTATTCAAACGGTCTTTTTGGAGAAAGAGTGAGGAGTGACAGCAATGTTTGTGTCACAGTTGCAAAGCTCACTGTGTGCTATAGATGACCAGCAGGAGGTTTTTCGCAAGGCTCTTCTGCTGTTTTAGCACAGTCTAAACATTGCTGCTCTACTCTCTCTGTTGCTGCTCAGCAGAGAGCTGGCACAGAGATGTTGGATTCAACTGGTCTTTCAGGCAGGAAAGGGAGGAGTGACAGCAATGTGTGTTGCAGAGTTGCAAAGCTCGCTGTGCGCTGAAGATGATCTGCAGGAACATTTTGTCCTGGCTCTTCTATTCTTTGAGTAGGGTATAAACGTTCCTGCTCTATCCTCTCTGCTGCTGCACAGCAGAGAAAGGGCACAGAGATTTGGGATTCAATTGGACTTTGAGGTAGGAACGTGAGGAGCGACAGCAATATATGTGTCACAGTTGCAAAGCTGACTGCGTGCTGAAGGTGCATAGCCGGAGCTTTCCCTCCTGGCTCTTCGGCTGTGGGAGCAGAGGCCAAGAGCTCGTGTTCACGTGTCACTGCTGCTGTTCAAACGAGAGAGGGCGCGAGAGACTATGGATTCAAACGGACTATTAGGAGATGAAGGGAGGAGTGACAGCAATGTGTGTTGCAGAGTTGCAAAGCTCGCTGTGTGCTGACGATGATCAGCAGGAACATTTTGGCCTGGCTCTTCTGCTCTTTCAGCAGAGTCTAAACGTTCCTGCTCTACTCACTCTGCTGCTGCTCAGAGAGAGCGGGCCCTGGAAAGGTTGCATTCAAATGGACTTTTAGGAGATAAAGTGACCAGTGACAGTAATGTGTGTGTCCCAGTTGCAAAGCTCACTGTGTGCTGAAGATGATCAGCAGGAACTTTGTGCATGTCTCTTCTGCTGTTTCAGCAGAGACCAAACGTAACTGCTATATTCTGCTGCTGCTGACAAAGAGCAAGCACAGGAGTTGTAGGATTCAATTGGACTTTCAGGTAGGAAAGTGAGGGGTGACAGCAATGTGTGTGACACAGTTTCAAAGCTCACTGTGCGCTGAAGATGCCCAGCCGGAGTTTCCCTGCTGGCCCATCGGCTGTGGGATTAGAGGTCAAGTGCTTCGTGCTCCCCTGTCACAACTGCTCTTGAAAGGAGAGAGGGCACCAGAAACGTTGGATTCAAATGCACTTTTAGGAGATAAAGTGAGGAGTGACAGCAATGTTTGTGTCACAGTTGCAAAGCTAACTGTGTGCTAAACATGATCAGCAGGAGCTTTTTCGCAAGGCTCTTCTGCTGTTTTAGCACAGTCTAAACATTGCTGCTCTACTCTCTCTGTTGCTGCTCAGCAGAGAGAGAGCACAGAGATGTTGGATTCAATTGGTCTTTCAGGCAGGAAAGGGAGGAGTGACAGCAATGGATGTTGCAGAGTTGCAAAGCTCGCTGTGCGCTGAAGATGATCTGTAGGAACATTTTGTCCTGGCTTTTCTGCTCTTTCAGCAGTGTCTAAACGCTCCTGCTCTACTTACTCTTGCTGCAGCTCACAGAGAGCGTGCACTGGAGAGGTTGTATTCAAACGGTGTTTTTGGAGAAAGAGTGAAGAGTGACAGCAAAGTTTGTGTCACAGTTGCAAAGCTCACTGTGTGCTATAGATGGCCAGCAGGAGGTTTTTCGCAAGGCTCTTCTGCTGTTTTAGCACAGTCTAAACATTGCTGCTCTACTCTCTCTGTTGCTGCTCAGCAGAGAGCTGGCACAGAGATGTTGGATTCAACTGGTCTTTCAGGCAGGAAAGGGAGGAGTGACAGCAATGTGTGTTGCAGAGTTGCAAAGCTCGCTGTGCGCTGACGATGATGAGCAGGAACATTTTGGCCTGGCTCTTCTGCTCTTTCAGCAGAGTCTAAACGTTCCTGCTCTACTCACTCTGCTGCTGCTCAGAGAGAGCGGGCACTGGAAAGGTTGCATTCAAATGGACTTTTAGGAGATAAAGTGACCAGTGACAGTAATGTGTGTGTCCCAGTTGCAAAGCTCACTGTGTGCTGAAGATGATCAGCAGGAACTTTGTGCATGTCTCTTCTGCTGTTTCAGTAGAGACCAAACGTAACTGCTATATTCTGCTGCTGCTGACAAAGAGCAAGCACAGGAGTTGTAGGATTCAATTGGACTTTCAGGTAGGAAAGTGAGGGGTGACAGCAATGTGTGTGACACAGTTTCAAAGCTCACTGTGCGCTGAAGATGCCCAGCCGGAGTTTCCCTGCTGGCCCATCGGCTGTGGGATTAGAGGTCAAGTGCTTCGTGCTCCCCTGTCACAACTGCTCTTGAAAGGAGAGAGGGCACCAGAAACGTTGGATTCAAATGCACTTTTAGGAGATAAAGTGAGGAGTGACAGCAATGTTTGTGTCACAGTTGCAAAGCTAACTGTGTGCTAAACATGATCAGCAGGAGCTTTTTCGCAAGGCTCTTCTGCTGTTTTAGCACAGTCTAAACATTGCTGCTCTACTCTCTCTGTTGCTGCTCAGCAGAGAGAGAGCACAGAGATGTTGGATTCAATTGGTCTTTCAGGCAGGAAAGGGAGGAGTGACAGCAATGGATGTTGCAGAGTTGCAAAGCTCGCTGTGCGCTGAAGATGATCTGTAGGAACATTTTGTCCTGGCTTTTCTGCTCTTTCAGCAGTGTCTAAACGCTCCTGCTCTACTTACTCTTGCTGCAGCTCACAGAGAGCGTGCACTGGAGAGGTTGTATTCAAACGGTGTTTTTGGAGAAAGAGTGAAGAGTGACAGCAAAGTTTGTGTCACAGTTGCAAAGCTCACTGTGTGCTATAGATGACCAGCAGGAGGTTTTTCGCAAGGCTCTTCTGCTGTTTTAGCACAGTCTAAACACTGCTGCTCTACTCTCTCTGTTGCTGCTCAGCAGAGAGCTGGCACAGAGATGTTGGATTCAACTGGTCTTTCAGGCAGGAAAGGGAGGAGTGACAGCAATGTGTGTTGCAGAGTTGCAAAGCTCGCTGTGCGCTGACGATGATGAGCAGGAACATTTTGGCCTGGCTCTTCTGCTCTTTCAGCAGAGTCTAAACGTTCCTGCTCTACTCACTCTGCTGCTGCTCAGAGAGAGCGGGCACTGGAAAGGTTGCATTCAAATGGACTTTTAGGAGATAAAGTGACCAGTGACAGTAATGTGTGTGTCCCAGTTGCAAAGCTCACTGTGTGCTGAAGATGATCAGCAGGAACTTTGTGCATGTCTCTTCTGCTGTTTCAGTAGAGACCAAACGTAACTGCTATATTCTGCTGCTGCTGACAAAGAGCAAGCACAGGAGTTGTAGGATTCAATTGGACTTTCAGGTAGGAAAGTGAGGGGTGACAGCAATGTGTGTGACACAGTTTCAAAGCTCACTGTGCGCTGAAGATGCCCAGCTGGAGTTTCCCTGCTGGCCCATCGGCTGTGGGATTAGAGGTCAAGTGCTTCGTGCTCCCCTGTCACAACTGCTCTTGAAAGGAGAGAGGGCACCAGAAACGTTGGATTCAAATGCACTTTTAGGAGATAAAGTGAGGAGTGACAGCAATGTTTGTGTCACAGTTGCAAAGCTAACTGTGTGCTAAACATGATCAGCAGGAGCTTTTTCGCAAGGCTCTTCTGCTGTTTTAGCACAGTCTAAACATTGCTGCTCTACTCTCTCTGTTGCTGCTCAGCAGAGAGAGAGCACAGAGATGTTGGATTCAATTGGTCTTTCAGGCAGGAAAGGGAGGAGTGACAGCAATGGATGTTGCAGAGTTGCAAAGCTCGCTGTGCGCTGAAGATGATCTGTAGGAACATTTTGTCCTGGCTTTTCTGCTCTTTCAGCAGTGTCTAAACGCTCCTGCTCTACTTACTCTTGCTGCAGCTCACAGAGAGCGTGCACTGGAGAGGTTGTATTCAAACGGTCTTTTTGGAGAAAGAGTGAAGAGTGACAGCAATGTTTGTGTCACAGTTGCAAAGCTCACTGTGTGCTATAGATGACCAGCAGGAGGTTTTTCGCAAGGCTCTTCTGCTGTTTTAGCACAGTCTAAACATTGCTGCTCCACTCTCTCTGTTGCTGCTCAGCAGAGAGCTGGCACAGAGATGTTGGATTCAACTGGTCTTTCAGGCAGGAAAGGGAGGAGTGACAGCAATGTGTGTTGCAGAGTTGCAAAGCTCGCTGTGCGCTGACGATGATGAGCAGGAACATTTTGGCCTGGCTCTTCTGCTCTTTCAGCAGTGTCTAAACGTTCCTGCTCTACTCACTCTGCTGCTGCTCAGAGAGAGCGGGCCCTGGAAAGTTTGCATTCAAATGGACTTTTAGGAGATAAAGTGACCAGTGACAGTAATGTGTGTGTCCCAGTTGCAAAGCTCACTGTGTGCTGAAGATGATCAGCAGGAACTTTGTGCATGTCTCTTCTGCTGTTTCAGCAGAGACCAAACGTAACTGCTATATTCTGCTGCTGCTGACAAAGAGCAAGCACAGGAGTTGTAGGATTCAATTGGACTTTCAGGTAGGAAAGTGAGGGGTGACAGCAATGTGTGTGACACAGTTTCAAAGCTCACTGTGCGCTGAAGATGCCCAGCTGGAGTTTCCCTGCTGGCCCATCGGCTGTGGGATTAGAGGTCAAGTGCTTCGTGCTCCCCTGTCACAACTGCTCTTGAAAGGAGAGAGGGCACCAGAAACGTTGGATTCAAATGCACTTTTAGGAGATAAAGTGAGGAGTGACAGCAATGTTTGTGTCACAGTTGCAAAGCTAACTGTGTGCTAAACATGATCAGCAGGAGCTTTTTCGCAAGGCTCTTCTGCTGTTTTAGCACAGTCTAAACATTGCTGCTCTACTCTCTCTGTTGCTGCTCAGCAGAGAGAGAGCACAGAGATGTTGGATTCAATTGGTCTTTCAGGCAGGAAAGGGAGGAGTGACAGCAATGGATGTTGCAGAGTTGCAAAGCTCGCTGTGCGCTGAAGATGATCTGTAGGAACATTTTGTCCTGGCTTTTCTGCTCTTTCAGCAGTGTCTAAACGCTCCTGCTCTACTTACTCTTGCTGCAGCTCACAGAGAGCGTGCACTGGAGAGGTTGTATTCAAACGGTGTTTTTGGAGAAAGAGTGAAGAGTGACAGCAATGTTTGTGTCACAGTTGCAAAGCTCACTGTGTGCTATAGATGACCAGCAGGAGGTTTTTCGCAAGGCTCTTCTGCTGTTTTAGCACAGTCTAAACATTGCTGCTCTACTCTCTCTGTTGCTGCTCAGCAGAGAGCTGGCACAGAGATGTTGGATTCAACTGGTCTTTCAGGCAGGAAAGGGAGGAGTGACAGCAATGTGTGTTGCAGAGTTGCAAAGCTCGCTGTGCGCTGACGATGATGAGCAGGAACATTTTGGCCTGGCTCTTCTGCTCTTTCAGCAGTGTCTAAACGTTCCTGCTCTACTCACTCTGCTGCTGCTCAGAGAGAGCGGGCCCTGGAAAGTTTGCATTCAAATGGACTTTTAGGAGATAAAGTGACCAGTGACAGTAATGTGTGTGTCCCAGTTGCAAAGCTCACTGTGTGCTGAAGATGATCAGCAGGAACTTTGTGCATGTCTCTTCTGCTGTTTCAGCAGAGACCAAACGTAACTGCTATATTCTGCTGCTGCTGACAAAGAGCAAGCACAGGAGTTGTAGGATTCAATTGGACTTTCAGGTAGGAAAGTGAGGGGTGACAGCAATGTGTGTGACACAGTTTCAAAGCTCACTGTGCGCTGAAGATGCCCAGCCGGAGTTTCCCTGCTGGCCCATCGGCTGTGGGATTAGAGGTCAAGTGCTTCGTGCTCCCCTGTCACAACTGCTCTTGAAAGGAGAGAGGGCACCAGAAACGTTGGATTCAAATGCACTTTTAGGAGATAAAGTGAGGAGTGACAGCAATGTTTGTGTCACAGTTGCAAAGCTAACTGTGTGCTAAACATGATCAGCAGGAGCTTTTTCGCAAGGCTCTTCTGCTGTTTTAGCACAGTCTAAACATTGCTGCTCTACTCTCTCTGTTGCTGCTCAGCAGAGAGAGAGCACAGAGATGTTGGATTCAATTGGTCTTTCAGGCAGGAAAGGGAGGAGTGACAGCAATGGATGTTGCAGAGTTGCAAAGCTCGCTGTGCGCTGAAGATGATCTGTAGGAACATTTTGTCCTGGCTTTTCTGCTCTTTCAGCAGTGTCTAAACGCTCCTGCTCTACTTACTCTTGCTGCAGCTCACAGAGAGCGTGCACTGGAGAGGTTGTATTCAAACGGTGTTTTTGGAGAAAGAGTGAAGAGTGACAGCAATGTTTGTGTCACAGTTGCAAAGCTCACTGTGTGCTATAGATGACCAGCAGGAGGTTTTTCGCAAGGCTCTTCTGCTGTTTTAGCACAGTCTAAACATTGCTGCTCTACTCTCTCTGTTGCTGCTCAGCAGAGAGCTGGCACAGAGATGTTGGATTCAACTGGTCTTTCAGGCAGGAAAGGGAGGAGTGACAGCAATGTGTGTTGCAGAGTTGCAAAGCTCGCTGTGCGCTGACGATGATGAGGAGGAACATTTTGGCCTGGCTCTTCTGCTCTTTCAGCAGTGTCTAAACGTTCCTGCTCTACTCACTCTGCTGCTGCTCAGAGAGAGCGGGCACTGGAAAGGTTGCATTCAAATGGACTTTTAGGAGATAAAGTGACCAGTGACAGTAATGTGTGTGTCCCAGTTGCAAAGCTCACTGTGTGCTGAAGATGATCAGCAGGAACTTTGTGCATGTCTCTTCTGCTGTTTCAGCAGAGACCAAACGTAACTGCTATATTCTGCTGCTGCTGACAAAGAGCAAGCACAGGAGTTGTAGGATTCAATTGGACTTTCAGGTAGGAAAGTGAGGGGTGACAGCAATGTGTGTGACACAGTTTCAAAGCTCACTGTGCGCTGAAGATGCCCAGCCGGAGTTTCCCTGCTGGCCCATCGGCTGTGGGATTAGAGGTCAAGTGCTTCGTGCTCCCCTGTCACAACTGCTCTTGAAAGGAGAGAGGGCACCAGAAACGTTGGATTCAAATGCACTTTTAGGAGATAAAGTGAGGAGTGACAGCAATGTTTGTGTCACAGTTGCAAAGCTAACTGTGTGCTAAACATGATCAGCAGGAGCTTTTTCGCAAGGCTCTTCTGCTGTTTTAGCACAGTCTAAACATTGCTGCTCTACTCTCTCTGTTGCTGCTCAGCAGAGAGAGAGCACAGAGATGTTGGATTCAATTGGTCTTTCAGGCAGGAAAGGGAGGAGTGACAGCAATGGATGTTGCAGAGTTGCAAAGCTCGCTGTGCGCTGAAGATGATCTGTAGGAACACTTTGTCCTGGCTTTTCTGCTCTTTCAGCAGTGTCTAAACGCTCCTGCTCTACTTACTCTTGCTGCAGCTCACAGAGAGCGTGCACTGGAGAGGTTGTATTCAAACGGTCTTTTTGGAGAAAGAGTGAAGAGTGACAGCAATGTTTGTGTCACAGTTGCAAAGCTCACTGTGTGCTATAGATGACCAGCAGGAGTTTTTCGCAAGGCTCTTCTGCTGTTTTAGCACAGTCTAAACATTGCTGCTCTACTCTCTCTGTTGCTGCTCAGCAGAGAGCTGGCACAGAGATGTTGGATTCAACTGGTCTTTCAGGCAGGAAAGGGAGGAGTGACAGCAATGTGTGTTGCAGAGTTGCAAAGCTCGCTGTGCGCTGACTATGATGAGCAGGAACATTTTGGCCTGGCTCTTCTGCTCTTTCAGCAGTGTCTAAACGTTCCTGCTCTACTCACTCTGCTGCTGCTCAGAGAGAGCGGGCACTGGAAAGGTTGCATTCAAATGGACTTTTAGGAGATAAAGTGACCAGTGACAGTAATGTGTGTGTCCCAGTTGCAAAGCTCACTGTGTGCTGAAGATGATCAGCAGGAACTTTGTGCATGTCTCTTCTGCTGTTTCAGCAGAGACCAAACGTAACTGCTATATTCTGCTGCTGCTGACAAAGAGCAAGCACAGGAGTTGTAGGATTCAATTGGACTTTCAGGTAGGAAAGTGAGGGGTGACAGCAATGTGTGTGACACAGTTTCAAAGCTCACTGTGCGCTGAAGATGCCCAGCCGGAGTTTCCCTGCTGGCCCATCGGCGGTGGGATTAGAGGTCAAGCGCTTCGTGCTCCCTTGTCACAACTGCTCTTGAAAGGAGAGAGGGCACCAGAAACGTTGTATTCAAATGCACTTTTAGGAGATAAAGTGAGGAGTGACAGCAATGTTTGTGTCACAGTTGCAAAGCTAACTGTGTGCTAAACATGATCAGCAGGAGCTTTTTCGCAAGGCTCTTCTGCTGTTTTATAACAGTCTAAACATTGCTGCTCTACTCTCTCTGTTGCTGCTCAGCAGAGAGAGAGCACAGAGATGTTGGATTCAATTGGTCTTTCAGGCAGGAAAGGGAGGAGTGACAGCAATGGATGTTGCAGAGTTGCAAAGCTCGCTGTGCGCTGAAGATGATCTGTAGGAACATTTTGTCCTGGCTTTTCTGCTCTTTCAGCAGTGTCTAAACGCTCCTGCTCTACTTACTTTTGCTGCAGCTCACAGAGAGCGTGCACTGGAGAGGTTGTATTCAAACGGTGTTTTTGGAGAAAGAGTGAAGAGTGACAGCAATGTTTGTGTCACAGTTGCAAAGCTCACTGTGTGCTATAGATGACCAGCAGGAGGTTTTTCGCAAGGCTCTTCTGCTGTTTTAGCACAGTCTAAACATTGCTGCTCTACTCTCTCTGTTGCTGCTCAGCAGAGAGCTGGCACAGAGATGTTGGATTCAATTGGTCTTTCAGGCAGGAAAGGGAGGAGTGACAGCAATGTGTGCTGCAGAGTTGCAAAGCTCGCTGTGCGCTGAAGATGATCTGCAGGAACATTTTGTCCTGGCTCTTCTATTCTTTGAGTAGGGTCTAAACGTTCCTGCTCTATCCTCTCTGCTGCTGCACAGCAGAGAAAGGGCACAGAGATTTGGGATTCAATTGGACTTTGAGGTAGGAACGTGAGGAGCGACAGCAATATATGTGTCACAGTTGCAAAGCTGACTGCGTGCTGAAGGTGCATAGCCGGAGCTTTCACTCCTGGCTCTTCGGCTGTGGGAGCAGAGGCCAAGAGCTCGTGTTCACGTGTCACTGCTGCTGTTCAAACGAGAGAGGGCGCGAGAGACTATGGATTCAAACGGACTATTAGGAGATGAAGGGAGGAGTGACAGCAATGTGTGTTGCAGAGTTGCAAAGCTCGCTGTGTGCTAACGATGATCAGCAGGAACATTTTGGCCTGGCTCTTCTGCTCTTTCAGCAGAGTCTAAACGTTCCTGCTCTACTCACTCTGCTGCTGCTCAGAGAGAGCGGGCACTGGAAAGGTTGCATTCAAATGGACTTTTAGGAGATAAAGTGACCAGTGACAGTAATGTGTGTGTCCCAGTTGCAAAGCTCACTGTGTGCTGAAGATGATCAGCAGGAACTTTGTGCATGTCTCTTCTGCTGTTTCAGCAGAGACCAAACGTAACTGCTATATTCTGCTGCTGCTGACAAAGAGCAAGCACAGGAGTTGTAGGATTCAATTGGACTTTCAGGTAGGAAAGTGAGGGGTGACAGCAATGTGTGTGACACAGTTTCAAAGCTCACTGTGCGCTGAAGATGCCCAGCCGGAGTTTCCCTGCTGGCCCATCGGCTGTGGGATTAGAGGTCAAGCGCTTCGTGCTCCCTTGTCACAACTGCTCTTGAAAGGAGAGAGGGCACCAGAAACGTTGTATTCAAATGCACTTTTAGGAGATAAAGTGAGGAGTGACAGCAATGTTTGTGTCACAGTTGCAAAGCTAACTGTGTGCTAAACATGATCAGCAGGAGCTTTTTCGCAAGGCTCTTCTGCTGTTTTAGCACAGTCTAAACATTGCTGCTCTACTCTCTCTGTTGCTGCTCAGCAGAGAGAGAGCACAGAGATGTTGGATTCAATTGGTCTTTCAGGCAGGAAAGGGAGGAGTGACAGCAATGGATGTTGCAGAGTTGCAAAGCTCGCTGTGCGCTGAAGATGATCTGTAGGAACATTTTGTCCTGGCTTTTCTGCTCTTTCAGCAGTGTCTAAACGCTCCTGCTCTACTTACTCTTGCTGCAGCTCACAGAGAGTGTGCACTGGAGAGGTTGTATTCAAACGGTCTTTTTGGAGAAAGAGTGAAGAGTGACAGCAATGTTTGTGTCACAGTTGCAAAGCTCACTGTGTGCTATAGATGACCAGCAGGAGGTTTTTCCCAAGGCTCTTCTGCTGTTTTAGCACAGTCTAAACATTGCTGCTCTACTCTCTCTGTTGCTGCTCAGCAGAGAGCTGGCACAGAGATGTTGGATTCAACTGGTCTTTCAGGCAGGAAAGGGAGGAGTGACAGCAATGTGTGTTGCAGAGTTGCAAAGCTCGCTGTGCGCTGACGATGATGAGCAGGAACATTTTGGCCTGGCTCTTCTGCTCTTTCAGCAGTGTCTAAACGTTCCTGCTCTACTCACTCTGCTGCTGCTCAGAGAGAGCGGGCACTGGAAAGGTTGCATTCAAATGGACTTTTAGGAGATAAAGTGACCAGTGACAGTAATGTGTGTGTCCCAGTTGCAAAGCTCACTGTGTGCTGAAGATGATCAGCAGGAACTTTGTGCATGTCTCTTCTGCTGTTTCAGCAGAGACCAAACGTAACTGCTATATTCTGCTGCTGCTGACAAAGAGCAAGCACAGGAGTTGTAGGATTCAATTGGACTTTCAGGTAGGAAAGTGAGGGGTGACAGCAATGTGTGTGACACAGTTTCAAAGCTCACTGTGCGCTGAAGATGCCCAGCCGGAGTTTCCCTGCTGGCCCATCGGCTGTGGGATTAGAGGTCAAGCGCTTCGTGCTCCCTTGTCACAACTGCTCTTGAAAGGAGAGAGGGCACCAGAAACGTTGTATTCAAATGCACTTTTAGGAGATAAAGTGAGGAGTGACAGCAATGTTTGTGTCACAGTTGCAAAGCTAACTGTGTGCTAAACATGATCAGCAGGAGCTTTTTCGCAAGGCTCTTCTGCTGTTTTAGCACAGTCTAAACATTGCTGCTCTACTCTCTCTGTTGCTGCTCAGCAGAGAGAGAGCACAGAGATGTTGGATTCAATTGGTCTTTCAGGCAGGAAAGGGAGGAGTGACAGCAATGGATGTTGCAGAGTTGCAAAGCTCGCTGTGCGCTGAAGATGATCTGTAGGAACATTTTGTCCTGGCTTTTCTGCTCTTTCAGCAGTGTCTAAACGCTCCTGCTCTACTTAATCTTGCTGCAGCTCACAGAGAGCGTGCACTGGAGAGGTTGTATTCAAACGGTCTTTTTGGAGAAAGAGTGAAGAGTGACAGCAATGTTTGTGTCACAGTTGCAAAGCTCACTGTGTGCTATAGATGACCAGCAGGAGGTTTTTCGCAAGGCTCTTCTGCTGTTTTAGCACAGTCTAAACATTGCTGCTCTACTCTCTCTGTTGCTGCTCAGCAGAGAGCTGGCACAGAGATGTTGGATTCAATTGGTCTTTCAGGCAGGAAAGGGAGGAGTGACAGCAATGTGTGCTGCAGAGTTGCAAAGCTCGCTGTGCGCTGAAGATGATCTGCAGGAACATTTTGTCCTGGCTCTTCTATTCTTTGAGTAGGGTCTAAACGTTCCTGCTCTATCCTCTCTGCTGCTGCACAGCAGAGAAAGGGCACAGAGATTTGGGATTCAATTGGACTTTGAGGTAGGAACGTGAGGAGCGACAGCAATATATGTGTCACAGTTGCAAAGCTGACTGCGTGCTGAAGGTGCATAGCCTTAGCTTTCACTCCTGGCTCTTCGGCTGTGGGAGCAGAGGCCAAGAGCTCGTGTTCACGTGTCACTGCTGCTGTTCAAACGAGAGAGGGCGCGAGAGACTATGGATTCAAACGGACTATTAGGAGATGAAGGGAGGAGTGACAGCAATGTGTGTTGCAGAGTTGCAAAGCTCGCTGTGTGCTAACGATGATCAGCAGGAACATTTTGGCCTGGCTCTTCTGCTCTTTCAGCAGAGTCTAAACGTTCCTGCTCTACTCACTCTGCTGCTGCTCAGAGAGAGCGGGCACTGGAAAGGTTGCATTCAAATGGACTTTTAGGAGATAAAGTGACCAGTGACAGTAATGTGTGTGTCCCAGTTGCAAAGCTCACTGTGTGCTGAAGATGATCAGCAGGAACTTTGTGCATGTCTCTTCTGCTGTTTCAGCAGAGACCAAACGTAACTGCTATATTCTGCTGCTGCTGACAAAGAGCAAGCACAGGAGTTGTAGGATTCAATTGGACTTTCAGGTAGGAAAGTGAGGGGTGACAGCAATGTGTGTGACACAGTTTCAAAGCTCACTGTGCGCTGAAGATGCCCAGCCGGAGTTTCCCTGCTGGCCCATCGGTTGTGGGATTAGAGGTCAAGCGCTTCGTGCTCCCTTGTCACAACTGCTCTTGAAAGGAGAGAGGGCACCAGAAACGTTGTATTCAAATGCACTTTTAGGAGATAAAGTGAGGAGTGACAGCAATGTTTGTGTCACAGTTGCAAAGCTAACTGTGTGCTAAACATGATCAGCAGGAGCTTTTTCGCAAGGCTCTTCTGCTGTTTTAGCACAGTCTAAACATTGCTGCTCTACTCTCTCTGTTGCTGCTCAGCAGAGAGAGAGCACAGAGATGTTGGATTCAATTGGTCTTTCAGGCAGGAAAGGGAGGAGTGACAGCAATGGATGTTGCAGAGTTGCAAAGCTCGCTGTGCGCTGAAGATGATCTGTAGGAACATTTTGTCCTGGCTTTTCTGCTCTTTCAGCAGTGTCTAAACGCTCCTGCTCTACTTACTCTTGCTGCAGCTCACAGAGAGCGTGCACTGGAGAGGTTGTATTCAAACGGTCTTTTTGGAGAAAGAGTGAAGAGTGACAGCAATGTTTGTGTCACAGTTGCAAAGCTCACTGTGTGCTATAGATGACCAGCAGGAGGTTTTTCGCAAGGCTCTTCTGCTGTTTTAGCACAGTCTAAACATTGCTGCTCTACTCTCTCTGTTGCTGCTCAGCAGAGAGCTGGCACAGAGATGTTGGATTCAACTGGTCTTTCAGGCAGGAAAGGGAGGAGTGACAGCAATGTGTGTTGCAGAGTTGCAAAGCTCGCTGTGCGCTGACGATGATGAGCAGGAACATTTTGGCCTGGCTCTTCTGCTCTTTCAGCAGTGTCTAAACGTTCCTGCTCTACTCACTCTGCTGCTGCTCAGAGAGAGCGGGCACTGGAAAGGTTGCATTCAAATGGACTTTTAGGAGATAAAGTGACCAGTGACAGTAATGTGTGTGTCCCAGTTGCAAAGCTCACTGTGTGCTGAAGATGATCAGCAGGAACTTTGTGCATGTCTCTTCTGCTGTTTCAGCAGAGACCAAACGTAACTGCTATATTCTGCTGCTGCTGACAAAGAGCAAGCACAGGAGTTGTAGGATTCAATTGGACTTTCAGGTAGGAAAGTGAGGGGTGACAGCAATGTGTGTGACACAGTTTCAAAGCTCACTGTGCGCTGAAGATGCCCAGCCGGAGTTTCCCTGCTGGCCCATCGGCTGTGGGATTAGAGGTCAAGCGCTTCGTGCTCCCTTGTCACAACTGCTCTTGAAAGGAGAGAGGGCACCAGAAACGTTGTATTCAAATGCACTTTTAGGAGATAAAGTGAGGAGTGACAGCAATGTTTGTGTCACAGTTGCAAAGCTAACTGTGTGCTAAACATGATCAGCAGGAGCTTTTTCGCAAGGCTCTTCTGCTGTTTTAGCACAGTCTAAACATTGCTGCTCTACTCTCTCTGTTGCTGCTCAGCAGAGAGAGAGCACAGAGATGTTGGATTCAATTGGTCTTTCAGGCAGGAAAGGGAGGAGTGACAGCAATGGATGTTGCAGAGTTGCAAAGCTCGCTGTGCGCTGAAGATGATCTGTAGGAACATTTTGTCCTGGCTTTTCTGCTCTTTCAGCAGTGTCTAAACGCTCCTGCTCTACTTACTCTTGCTGCAGCTCACAGAGAGCGTGCACTGGAGAGGTTGTATTCAAACGGTCTTTTTGGAGAAAGAGTGAAGAGTGACAGCAATGTTTGTGTCACAGTTGCAAAGCTCACTGTGTGCTATAGATGACCAGCAGGAGGTTTTTCGCAAGGCTCTTCTGCTGTTTTAGCACAGTCTAAACATTGCTGCTCTACTCTCTCTGTTGCTGCTCAGCAGAGAGCTGGCACAGAGATGTTGGATTCAATTGGTCTTTCAGGCAGGAAAGGGAGGAGTGACAGCAATGTGTGCTGCAGAGTTGCAAAGCTCGCTGTGCGCTGAAGATGATCTGCAGGAACATTTTGTCCTGGCTCTTCTATTCTTTGAGTAGGGTCTAAACGTTCCTGCTCTATCCTCTCTGCTGCTGCACAGCAGAGAAAGGGCACAGAGATTTGGGATTCAATTGGACTTTGAGGTAGGAACGTGAGGGGCGACAGCAATATATGTGTCACAGTTGCAAAGCTGACTGCGTGCTGAAGGTGCATAGCCGGAGCTTTCACTCCTGGCTCTTCGGCTGTGGGAGCAGAGGCCAAGAGCTCGTGTTCACGTGTCACTGCTGCTGTTCAAACGAGAGAGGGCGCGAGAGACTATGGATTCAAACGGACTATTAGGAGATGAAGGGAGGAGTGACAGCAATGTGTGTTGCAGAGTTGCAAAGCTCGCTGTGTGCTGACGATGATCAGCAGGAACATTTTGGCCTGGCTCTTCTGCTCTTTCAGCAGTGTCTAAACGTTCCTGCTCTACTCACTCTGCTGCTGCTCAGAGAGAGCGGGCCCTGGAAAGGTTGCATTCAAATGGACTTTTAGGAGATAAAGTGACCAGTGACAGTAATGTGTGTGTCCCAGTTGCAAAGCTCACTGTGTGCTGAAGATGATCAGCAGGAACTTTGTGCATGTCTCTTCTGCTGTTTCAGCAGAGACCAAACGTAACTGCTATATTCTGCTGCTGCTGACAAAGAGCAAGCACAGGAGTTGTAGGATTCAATTGGACTTTCAGGTAGGAAAGTGAGGGGTGACAGCAATGTGTGTGACACAGTTTCAAAGCTCACTGTGCGCTGAAGATGCCCAGCCGGAGTTTCCCTGCTGGCCCATCGGCTGTGGGATTAGAGGTCAAGTGCTTCGTGCTCCCCTGTCACAACTGCTCTTGAAAGGAGAGAGGGCACCAGAAACGTTGGATTCAAATGCACTTTTAGGAGATAAAGTGAGGAGTGACAGCAATGTTTGTGTCACAGTTGCAAAGCTAACTGTGTGCTAAACATGATCAGCAGGAGCTTTTTCGCAAGGCTCTTCTGCTGTTTTAGCACAGTCTAAACATTGCTGCTCTACTCTCTCTGTTGCTGCTCAGCAGAGAGAGAGCACAGAGATGTTGGATTCAATTGGTCTTTCAGGCAGGAAAGGGAGGAGTGACAGCAATGGATGTTGCAGAGTTGCAAAGCTCGCTGTGCGCTGAAGATGATCTGTAGGAACATTTTGTCCTGGCTTTTCTGCTCTTTCAGCAGTGTCTAAACGCTCCTGCTCTACTTACTCTTGCTGCAGCTCACAGAGAGCGTGCACTGGAGAGGTTGTATTCAAACGGTCTTTTTGGAGAAAGAGTGAAGAGTGACAGCAATGTTTGTGTCACAGTTGCAAAGCTCACTGTGTGCTATAGATGACCAGCAGGAGGTTTTTCGCAAGGCTCTTCTGCTGTTTTAGCACAGTCTAAACATTGCTGCTCTACTCTCTCTGTTGCTGCTCAGCAGAGAGCTGGCACAGAGATGTTGGATTCAACTGGTCTTTCAGGCAGGAAAGGGAGGAGTGACAGGAATGTGTGTTGCAGAGTTGCAAAGCTCGCTGTGCGCTGACGATGATGAGCAGGAACATTTTGGCCTGGCTCTTCTGCTCTTTCAGCAGAGTCTAAACGTTCCTGCTCTACTCACTCTGCTGCTGCTCAGAGAGAGCGGGCCCTGGAAAGGTTGCATTCAAATGGACTTTTAGGAGATAAAGTGACCAGTGACAGTAATGTGTGTGTCCCAGTTGCAAAGCTCACTGTGTGCTGAAGATGATCAGCAGGAACTTTGTGCATGTCTCTTCTGCTGTTTCAGCAGAGACCAAACGTAACTGCTATATTCTGCTGCTGCTGACAAAGAGCAAGCACAGGAGTTGTAGGATTCAATTGGACTTTCAGGTAGGAAAGTGAGGGGTGACAGCAATGTGTGTGACACAGTTTCAAAGCTCACTGTGCGCTGAAGATGCCCAGCCGGAGTTTCCCTGCTGGCCCATCGGCTGTGGGATTAGAGGTCAAGCGCTTCGTGCTCCCCTGTCACAACTGCTCTTGAAAGGAGAGAGGGCACCAGAAACGTTGGATTCAAATGCACTTTTAGGAGATAAAGTGAGGAGTGACAGCAATGTTTGTGTCACAGTTGCAAAGCTAACTGTGTGCTAAACATGATCAGCAGGAGCTTTTTCGCAAGGCTCTTCTGCTGTTTTAGCACAGTCTAAACATTGCTGCTCTACTCTCTCTGTTGCTGCTCAGCAGAGAGAGAGCACAGAGATGTTGGATTCAATTGGTCTTTCAGGCAGGAAAGGGAGGAGTGACAGCAATGGATGTTGCAGAGTTGCAAAGCTCGCTGTGCGCTGAAGATGATCTGTAGGAACACTTTGTCCTGGCTTTTCTGCTCTTTCAGCAGTGTCTAAACGCTCCTGCTCTACTTACTCTTGCTGCAGCTCACAGAGAGCGTGCACTGGAGAGGTTGTATTCAAACGGTCTTTTTGGAGAAAGAGTGAAGAGTGACAGCAATGTTTGTGTCACAGTTGCAAAGCTCACTGTGTGCTATAGATGACCAGCAGGAGGTTTTTCGCAAGGCTCTTCTGCTGTTTTAGCACAGTCTAAACATTGCTGCTCTACTCTCTCTGTTGCTGCTCAGCAGAGAGCTGGCACAGAGATGTTGGATTCAACTGGTCTTTCAGGCAGGAAAGGGAGGAGTGACAGCAATGTGTGTTGCAGAGTTGCAAAGCTCGCTGTGTGCTGACGATGATGAGCAGGAACATTTTGGCCTGGCTCTTCTGCTCTTTCAGCAGTGTCTAAACGTTCCTGCTCTACTCACTCTGCTGCTGCTCAGAGAGAGCGGGCACTGGAAAGGTTGCATTCAAATGGACTTTTAGGAGATAAAGTGACCAGTGACAGTAATGTGTGTGTCCCAGTTGCAAAGCTCACTGTGTGCTGAAGATGATCAGCAGGAACTTTGTGCATGTCTCTTCTGCTGTTTCAGCAGAGACCAAACGTAACTGCTATATTCTGCTGCTGCTGACAAAGAGCAAGCACAGGAGTTGTAGGATTCAATTGGACTTTCAGGTAGGAAAGTGAGGGGTGACAGCAATGTGTGTGACACAGTTTCAAAGCTCACTGTGCGCTGAAGATGCCCAGCCGGAGTTTCCCTGCTGGCCCATCGGCTGTGGGATTAGAGGTCAAGTGCTTCGTGCTCCCCTGTCACAACTGCTCTTGAAAGGAGAGAGGGCACCAGAAACGTTGGATTCAAATGCACTTTTAGGAGATAAAGTGAGGAGTGACAGCAATGTTTGTGTCACAGTTGCAAAGCTAACTGTGTGCTAAACATGATCAGCAGGAGCTTTTTCGCAAGGCTCTTCTGCTGTTTTAGCACAGTCTAAACATTGCTGCTCTACTCTCTCTGTTGCTGCTCAGCAGAGAGAGAGCACAGAGATGTTGGATTCAATTGGTCTTTCAGGCAGGAAAGGGAGGAGTGACAGCAATGGATGTTGCAGAGTTGCAAAGCTCGCTGTGCGCTGAAGATGATCTGTAGGAACATTTTGTCCTGGCTTTTCTGCTCTTTCAGCAGTGTCTAAACGCTCCTGCTCTACTTACTCTTGCTGCAGCTCACAGAGAGCGTGCACTGGAGAGGTTGTATTCAAACGGTGTTTTTGGAGAAAGAGTGAAGAGTGACAGCAATGTTTGTGTCACAGTTGCAAAGCTCACTGTGTGCTATAGATGACCAGCAGGAGGTTTTTCGCAAGGCTCTTCTGCTGTTTTAGCACAGTCTAAACATTGCTGCTCTACTCTCTCTGTTGCTGCTCAGCAGAGAGCTGGCACAGAGATGTTGGATTCAACTGGTCTTTCAGGCAGGAAAGGGAGGAGTGACAGCAATGTGTGTTGCAGAGTTGCAAAGCTCGCTGTGCGCTGACGATGATGAGCAGGAACATTTTGGCCTGGCTCTTCTGCTCTTTCAGCAGAGTCTAAACGTTCCTGCTCTACTCACTCTGCTGCTGCTCAGAGAGAGCGGGCCCTGGAAAGGTTGCATTCAAATGGACTTTTAGGAGATAAAGTGACCAGTGACAGTAATGTGTGTGTCCCAGTTGCAAAGCTCACTGTGTGCTGAAGATGATCAGCAGGAACTTTGTGCATGTCTCTTCTGCTGTTTCAGCAGAGACCAAACGTAACTGCTATATTCTGCTGCTGCTGACAAAGAGCAAGCACAGGAGTTGTAGGATTCAATTGGACTTTCAGGTAGGAAAGTGAGGGGTGACAGCAATGTGTGTGACACAGTTTCAAAGCTCACTGTGCGCTGAAGATGCCCAGCCGGAGTTTCCCTGCTGGCCCATCGGCTGTGGGATTAGAGGTCAAGCGCTTCGTGCTCCCCTGTCACAACTGCTCTTGAAAGGAGAGAGGGCACCAGAAACGTTGGATTCAAATGCACTTTTAGGAGATAAAGTGAGGAGTGACAGCAATGTTTGTGTCACAGTTGCAAAGCTAACTGTGTGCTAAACATGATCAGCAGGAGCTTTTTCGCAAGGCTCTTCTGCTGTTTTAGCACAGTCTAAACATTGCTGCTCTACTCTCTCTGTTGCTGCTCAGCAGAGAGAGAGCACAGAGATGTTGGATTCAATTGGTCTTTCAGGCAGGAAAGGGAGGAGTGACAGCAATGGATGTTGCAGAGTTGCAAAGCTCGCTGTGCGCTGAAGATGATCTGTAGGAACACTTTGTCCTGGCTTTTCTGCTCTTTCAGCAGTGTCTAAACGCTCCTGCTCTACTTACTCTTGCTGCAGCTCACAGAGAGCGTGCACTGGAGAGGTTGTATTCAAACGGTGTTTTTGGAGAAAGAGTGAAGAGTGACAGCAATGTTTGTGTCACAGTTTCAAAGCTCACTGTGCGCTGAAGATGCCCAGCCGGAGTTTCCCTGCTGGCCCATCGGCTGTGGGATTAGAGGTCAAGCGCTTCGTGCTCCCCTGTCACAACTGCTCTTGAAAGGAGAGAGGGCACCAGAAACGTTGGATTCAAATGCACTTTTAGGAGATAAAGTGAGGAGTGACAGCAATGTTTGTGTCACAGTTGCAAAGCTAACTGTGTGCTAAACATGATCAGCAGGAGCTTTTTCGCAAGGCTCTTCTGCTGTTTTAGCACAGTCTAAACATTGCTGCTCTACTCTCTCTGTTGCTGCTCAGCAGAGAGAGAGCACAGAGATGTTGGATTCAATTGGTCTTTCAGGCAGGAAAGGGAGGAGTGACAGCAATGGATGTTGCAGAGTTGCAAAGCTCGCTGTGCGCTGAAGATGATCTGTAGGAACACTTTGTCCTGGCTTTTCTGCTCTTTCAGCAGTGTCTAAACGCTCCTGCTCTACTTACTCTTGCTGCAGCTCACAGAGAGCGTGCACTGGAGAGGTTGTATTCAAACGGTGTTTTTGGAGAAAGAGTGAAGAGTGACAGCAATGTTTGTGTCACAGTTGCAAAGCTCACTGTGTGCTATAGATGACCAGCAGGAGGTTTTTCGCAAGGCTCTTCTGCTGTTTTAGCACAGTCTAAACATTGCTGCTCTACTCTCTCTGTTGCTGCTCAGCAGAGAGCTGGCACAGAGATGTTGGATTCAACTGGTCTTTCAGGCAGGAAAGGGAGGAGTGACAGCAATGTGTGTTGCAGAGTTGCAAAGCTCGCTGTGTGCTGACGATGATGAGCAGGAACATTTTGGCCTGGCTCTTCTGCTCTTTCAGCAGTGTCTAAACGTTCCTGCTCTACTCACTCTGCTGCTGCTCAGAGAGAGCGGGCACTGGAAAGGTTGCATTCAAATGGACTTTTAGGAGATAAAGTGACCAGTGACAGTAATGTGTGTGTCCCAGTTGCAAAGCTCACTGTGTGCTGAAGATGATCAGCAGGAACTTTGTGCATGTCTCTTCTGCTGTTTCAGCAGAGACCAAACGTAACTGCTATATTCTGCTGCTGCTGACAAAGAGCAAGCACAGGAGTTGTAGGATTCAATTGGACTTTCAGGTAGGAAAGTGAGGGGTGACAGCAATGTGTGTGACACAGTTTCAAAGCTCACTGTGCGCTGAAGATGCCCAGCCGGAGTTTCCCTGCTGGCCCATCGGCTGTGGGATTAGAGGTCAAGTGCTTCGTGCTCCCCTGTCACAACTGCTCTTGAAAGGAGAGAGGGCACCAGAAACGTTGGATTCAAATGCACTTTTAGGAGATAAAGTGAGGAGTGACAGCAATGTTTGTGTCACAGTTGCAAAGCTAACTGTGTGCTAAACATGATCAGCAGGAGCTTTTTCGCAAGGCTCTTCTGCTGTTTTAGCACAGTCTAAACATTGCTGCTCTACTCTCTCTGTTGCTGCTCAGCAGAGAGAGAGCACAGAGATGTTGGATTCAATTGGTCTTTCAGGCAGGAAAGGGAGGAGTGACAGCAATGGATGTTGCAGAGTTGCAAAGCTCGCTGTGCGCTGAAGATGATCTGTAGGAACATTTTGTCCTGGCTTTTCTGCTCTTTCAGCAGTGTCTAAACGCTCCTGCTCTACTTACTCTTGCTGCAGCTCACAGAGAGCGTGCACTGGAGAGGTTGTATTCAAACGGTGTTTTTGGAGAAAGAGTGAAGAGTGACAGCAATGTTTGTGTCACAGTTGCAAAGCTCACTGTGTGCTATAGATGACCAGCAGGAGGTTTTTCGCAAGGCTCTTCTGCTGTTTTAGCACAGTCTAAACATTGCTGCTCTACTCTCTCTGTTGCTGCTCAGCAGAGAGCTGGCACAGAGATGTTGGATTCAACTGGTCTTTCAGGCAGGAAAGGGAGGAGTGACAGGAATGTGTGTTGCAGAGTTGCAAAGCTCGCTGTGCGCTGACGATGATGAGCAGGAACATTTTGGCCTGGCTCTTCTGCTCTTTCAGCAGAGTCTAAACGTTCCTGCTCTACTCACTCTGCTGCTGCTCAGAGAGAGCGGGCCCTGGAAAGGTTGCATTCAAATGGACTTTTAGGAGATAAAGTGACCAGTGACAGTAATGTGTGTGTCCCAGTTGCAAAGCTCACTGTGTGCTGAAGATGATCAGCAGGAACTTTGTGCATGTCTCTTCTGCTGTTTCAGCAGAGACCAAACGTAACTGCTATATTCTGCTGCTGCTGACAAAGAGCAAGCACAGGAGTTGTAGGATTCAATTGGACTTTCAGGTAGGAAAGTGAGGGGTGACAGCAATGTGTGTGACACAGTTTCAAAGCTCACTGTGCGCTGAAGATGCCCAGCCGGAGTTTCCCTGCTGGCCCATCGGCTGTGGGATTAGAGGTCAAGCGCTTCGTGCTCCCCTGTCACAACTGCTCTTGAAAGGAGAGAGGGCACCAGAAACGTTGGATTCAAATGCACTTTTAGGAGATAAAGTGAGGAGTGACAGCAATGTTTGTGTCACAGTTGCAAAGCTAACTGTGTGCTAAACATGATCAGCAGGAGCTTTTTCGCAAGGCTCTTCTGCTGTTTTAGCACAGTCTAAACATTGCTGCTCTACTCTCTCTGTTGCTGCTCAGCAGAGAGAGAGCACAGAGATGTTGGATTCAATTGGTCTTTCAGGCAGGAAAGGGAGGAGTGACAGCAATGGATGTTGCAGAGTTGCAAAGCTCGCTGTGCGCTGAAGATGATCTGTAGGAACACTTTGTCCTGGCTTTTCTGCTCTTTCAGCAGTGTCTAAACGCTCCTGCTCTACTTACTCTTGCTGCAGCTCACAGAGAGCGTGCACTGGAGAGGTTGTATTCAAACGGTGTTTTTGGAGAAAGAGTGAAGAGTGACAGCAATGTTTGTGTCACAGTTGCAAAGCTCACTGTGTGCTATAGATGACCAGCAGGAGGTTTTTCGCAAGGCTCTTCTGCTGTTTTAGCACAGTCTAAACATTGCTGCTCTACTCTCTCTGTTGCTGCTCAGCAGAGAGCTGGCACAGAGATGTTGGATTCAACTGGTCTTTCAGGCAGGAAAGGGAGGAGTGACAGCAATGTGTGTTGCAGAGTTGCAAAGCTCGCTGTGCGCTGACGATGATGAGCAGGAACATTTTGGCCTGGCTCTTCTGCTCTTTCAGCAGTGTCTAAACGTTCCTGCTCTACTCACTCTGCTGCTGCTCAGAGAGAGCGGGCACTGGAAAGGTTGCATTCAAATGGACTTTTAGGAGATAAAGTGACCAGTGACAGTAATGTGTGTGTCCCAGTTGCAAAGCTCACTGTGTGCTGAAGATGATCAGCAGGAACTTTGTGCATGTCTCTTCTGCTGTTTCAGCAGAGACCAAACGTAACTGCTATATTCTGCTGCTGCTGACAAAGAGCAAGCACAGGAGTTGTAGGATTCAATTGGACTTTCAGGTAGGAAAGTGAGGGGTGACAGCAATGTGTGTGACACAGTTTCAAAGCTCACTGTGCGCTGAAGATGCCCAGCCGGACTTTCCCTGCTGGCCCATCGGCTGTGGGATTAGAGGTCAAGTGCTTCGTGCTCCCCTGTCACAACTGCTCTTGAAAGGAGAGAGGGCACCAGAAACATTGGATTCAAATGCACTTTTAGGAGATAAAGTGAGGAGTGACAGCAATGTTTGTGTCACAGTTGCAAAGCTAAATGTGTGCTAAATATGATCAGCAGGAGCTTTTTCGCAAGGCTCTTCTGCTGTTTTAGCACAGTCTAAACATTGCTGCTCTACTCTCTCTGTTGCTGCTCAGCAGAGAGAGAGCACAGAGATGTTGGATTCAATTGGTCTTTCAGGCAGGAAAGGGAGGAGTGACAGCAATGGATGTTGCAGAGTTGCAAAGCTCGCTGTGCGCTGAAGATGATCTGTAGGAACATTTTGTCCTGGCTTTTCTGCTCTTTCAGCAGTGTCTAAACGCTCCTGCTCTACTTACTCTTGCTGCAGCTCACAGAGAGCGTGCACTGGAGAGGTTGTATTCAAACGGTCTTTTTGGAGAAAGAGTGAAGAGTGACAGCAATGTTTGTGTCACAGTTGCAAAGCTCACTGTGTGCTATAGATGACCAGCAGGAGGTTTTTCGCAAGGCTCTCCTGCTGTTTTAGCACAGTCTAAACATTGCTGCTCTACTCTCTCTGTTGCTGCTCAGCAGAGAGCTGGCACAGAGATGTTGGATTCAACTGGTCTTTCAGGCAGGAAAGGGAGGAGTGACAGGAATGTGTGTTGCAGAGTTGCAAAGCTCGCTGTGCGCTGACGATGATGAGCAGGAACATTTTGGCCTGGCTCTTCTGCTCTTTCAGCAGTGTCTAAACGTTCCTGCTCTACTCACTCTGCTGCTGCTCAGAGAGAGCGGGCCCTGGAAAGGTTGCATTCAAATGGACTTTTAGGAGATAAAGTGACCAGTGACAGTAATGTGTGTGTCCCAGTTGCAAAGCTCACTGTGTGCTGAAGATGATCAGCAGGAACTTTGTGCATGTCTCTTCTGCTGTTTCAGCAGAGACCAAACGTAACTGCTATATTCTGCTGCTGCTGACAAAGAGCAAGCACAGGAGTTGTAGGATTCAATTGGACTTTCAGGTAGGAAAGTGAGGGGTGACAGCAATGTGTGTGACACAGTTTCAAAGCTCACTGTGCGCTGAAGATGCCCAGCCGGAGTTTCCCTGCTGGCCCATCGGCTGTGGGATTAGAGGTCAAGTGCTTCGTGCTCCCCTGTCACAACTGCTCTTGAAAGGAGAGAGGGCACCAGAAACGTTGGATTCAAATGCACTTTTAGGAGATAAAGTGAGGAGTGACAGCAATGTTTGTGTCACAGTTGCAAAGCTAAATGTGTGCTAAATATGATCAGCAGGAGCTTTTTCGCAAGGCTCTTCTGCTGTTTTAGCACAGTCTAAACATTGCTGCTCTACTCTCTCTGTTGCTGCTCAGCAGAGAGAGAGCACAGAGATGTTGGATTCAATTGGTCTTTCAGGCAGGAAAGGGAGGAGTGACAGCAATGGATGTTGCAGAGTTGCAAAGCTCGCTGTGCGCTGAAGATGATCTGTAGGAACATTTTGTCCTGGCTTTTCTGCTCTTTCAGCAGTGTCTAAACGCTCCTGCTCTACTTACTCTTGCTGCAGCTCACAGAGAGCGTGCACTGGAGAGGTTGTATTCAAACGGTGTTTTTGGAGAAAGAGTGAAGAGTGACAGCAATGTTTGTGTCACAGTTGCAAAGCTCACTGTGTGCTATAGATGACCAGCAGGAGGTTTTTCGCAAGGCTCTCCTGCTGTTTTAGCACAGTCTAAACATTGCTGCTCTACTCTCTCTGTTGCTGCTCAGCAGAGAGCTGGCACAGAGATGTTGGATTCAACTGGTCTTTCAGGCAGGAAAGGGAGGAGTGACAGCAATGTGTGTTGCAGAGTTGCAAAGCTCGCTGTGCGCTGACGATGATGAGCAGGAACATTTTGGCCTGGCTCTTCTGCTCTTTCAGCAGTGTCTAAACGTTCCTGCTCTACTCACTCTGCTGCTGCTCAGAGAGAGCGGGCACGGGAAAGGTTGCATTCAAATGGACTTTTAGGAGATAAAGTGACCAGTGACAGTAATGTGTGTGTCCCAGTTGCAAAGCTCACTGTGTGCTGAAGATGATCAGCAGGAACTTTGTGCATGTCTCTTCTGCTGTTTCAGCAGAGACCAAACGTAACTGCTATATTCTGCTGCTGCTGACAAAGAGCAAGCACAGGAGTTGTAGGATTCAATTGGACTTTCAGGTAGGAAAGTGAGGGGTGACAGCAATGTGTGTGACACAGTTTCAAAGCTCACTGTGCGCTGAAGATGCCCAGCCGGAGTTTCCCTGCTGGCCCATCGGCTGTGGGATTAGAGGTCAAGTGCTTCGTGCTCCCCTGTCACAACTGCTCTTGAAAGGAGAGAGGGCACCAGAAACGTTGGATTCAAATGCACTTTTAGGAGATAAAGTGAGGAGTGACAGCAATGTTTGTGTCACAGTTGCAAAGCTAACTGTGTGCTAAACATGATCAGCAGGAGCTTTTTCGCAAGGCTCTTCTGCTGTTTTAGCACAGTCTAAACATTGCTGCTCTACTCTCTCTGTTGCTGCTCAGCAGAGAGAGAGCACAGAGATGTTGGATTCAATTGGTCTTTCAGGCAGGAAAGGGAGGAGTGACAGCAATGGATGTTGCAGAGTTGCAAAGCTCGCTGTGCGCTGAAGATGATCTGTAGGAACATTTTGTCCTGGCTTTTCTGCTCTTTCAGCAGTGTCTAAACGCTCCTGCTCTACTTACTCTTGCTGCAGCTCACAGAGAGCGTGCACTGGTGAGGTTGTATTCAAACGGTGTTTTTGGAGAAAGAGTGAAGAGTGACAGCAATGTTTGTGTCACAGTTGCAAAGCTCACTGTGTGCTATAGATGACCAGCAGGAGGTTTTTCGCAAGGCTCTTCTGCTGTTTTAGCACAGTCTAAACATTGCTGCTCTACTCTCTCTGTTGCTGCTCAGCAGAGAGCTGGCACAGAGATGTTGGATTCAACTGGTCTTTCAGGCAGGAAAGGGAGGAGTGACAGCAATGTGTGTTGCAGAGTTGCAAAGCTCGCTGTGCGCTGACGATGATGAGCAGGAACATTTTGGCCTGGCTCTTCTGCTCTTTCAGCAGTGTCTAAACGTTCCTGCTCTACTCACTCTGCTGCTGCTCAGAGAGAGCGGGCACTGGAAAGGTTGCATTCAAATGGACTTTTAGGAGATAAAGTGACCAGTGACAGTAATGTGTGTGTCCCAGTTGCAAAGCTCACTGTGTGCTGAAGATGATCAGCAGGAACTTTGTGCATGTCTCTTCTGCTGTTTCAGCAGAGACCAAACGTAACTGCTATATTCTGCTGCTGCTGACAAAGAGCAAGCACAGGAGTTGTAGGATTCAATTGGACTTTCAGGTAGGAAAGTGAGGGGTGACAGCAATGTGTGTGACACAGTTTCAAAGCTCACTGTGCGCTGAAGATGCCCAGCCGGAGTTTCCCTGCTGGCCCATCGGCTGTGGGATTAGAGGTCAAGCGCTTCGTGCTCCCTTGTCACAACTGCTCTTGAAAGGAGAGAGGGCACCAGAAACGTTGTATTCAAATGCACTTTTAGGAGATAAAGTGAGGAGTGACAGCAATGTTTGTGTCACAGTTGCAAAGCTAACTGTGTGCTAAACATGATCAGCAGGAGCTTTTTCGCAAGGCTCTTCTGCTGTTTTATAACAGTCTAAACATTGCTGCTCTACTCTCTCTGTTGCTGCTCAGCAGAGAGAGAGCACAGAGATGTTGGATTCAATTGGTCTTTCAGGCAGGAAAGGGAGGAGTGACAGCAATGGATGTTGCAGAGTTGCAAAGCTCGCTGTGCGCTGAAGATGATCTGTAGGAACATTTTGTCCTGGCTTTTCTGCTCTTTCAGCAGTGTCTAAACGCTCCTGCTCTACTTACTCTTGCTGCAGCTCACAGAGAGCGTGCACTGGAGAGGTTGTATTCAAACGGTCTTTTTGGAGAAAGAGTGAAGAGTGACAGCAATGTTTGTGTCACAGTTGCAAAGCTCACTGTGTGCTATAGATGACCAGCAGGAGGTTTTTCGCAAGGCTCTTCTGCTGTTTTAGCACAGTCTAAACATTGCTGCTCTACTCTCTCTGTTGCTGCTCAGCAGAGAGCTGGCACAGAGATGTTGGATTCAATTGGTCTTTCAGGCAGGAAAGGGAGGAGTGACAGCAATGTGTGCTGCAGAGTTGCAAAGCTCGCTGTGCGCTGAAGATGATCTGCAGGAACATTTTGTCCTGGCTCTTCTATTCTTTGAGTAGGGTCTAAACGTTCCTGCTCTATCCTCTCTGCTGCTGCACAGCAGAGAAAGGGCACAGAGATTTGGGATTCAATTGGACTTTGAGGTAGGAACGTGAGGGGCGACAGCAATATATGTGTCACAGTTGCAAAGCTGACTGCGTGCTGAAGGTGCATAGCCGGAGCTTTCACTCCTGGCTCTTCGGCTGTGGGAGCAGAGGCCAAGAGCTCGTGTTCACGTGTCACTGCTGCTGTTCAAACGAGAGAGGGCGCGAGAGACTATGGATTCAAACGGACTATTAGGAGATGAAGGGAGGAGTGACAGCAATGTGTGTTGCAGAGTTGCAAAGCTCGCTGTGTGCTGACGATGATCAGCAGGAACATTTTGGCCTGGCTCTTCTGCTCTTTCAGCAGAGTCTAAACGTTCCTGCTCTACTCACTCTGCTGCTGCTCAGAGAGAGCGGGCCCTGGAAAGGTTGCATTCAAATGGACTTTTAGGAGATAAAGTGACCAGTGACAGTAATGTGTGTGTCCCAGTTGCAAAGCTCACTGTGTGCTGAAGATGATCAGCAGGAACTTTGTGCATGTCTCTTCTGCTGTTTCAGCAGAGACCAAACGTAACTGCTATATTCTGCTGCTGCTGACAAAGAGCAAGCACAGGAGTTGTAGGATTCAATTGGACTTTCAGGTAGGAAAGTGAGGGGTGACAGCAATGTGTGTGACACAGTTTCAAAGCTCACTGTGCGCTGAAGATGCCCAGCCGGAGTTTCCCTGCTGGCCCATCGGCTGTGGGATTAGAGGTCAAGTGCTTCGTGCTCCCCTGTCACAACTGCTCTTGAAAGGAGAGAGGGCACCAGAAACGTTGGATTCAAATGCACTTTTAGGAGATAAAGTGAGGAGTGACAGCAATGTTTGTGTCACAGTTGCAAAGCTAACTGTGTGCTAAACATGATCAGCAGGAGCTTTTTCGCAAGGCTCTTCTGCTGTTTTAGCACAGTCTAAACATTGCTGCTCTACTCTCTCTGTTGCTGCTCAGCAGAGAGAGAGCACAGAGATGTTGGATTCAATTGGTCTTTCAGGCAGGAAAGGGAGGAGTGACAGCAATGGATGTTGCAGAGTTGCAAAGCTCGCTGTGCGCTGAAGATGATCTGTAGGAACATTTTGTCCTGGCTTTTCTGCTCTTTCAGCAGTGTCTAAACGCTCCTGCTCTACTTACTCTTGCTGCAGCTCACAGAGAGCGTGCACTGGAGAGGTTGTATTCAAACGGTGTTTTTGGAGAAAGAGTGAAGAGTGACAGCAATGTTTGTGTCACAGTTGCAAAGCTCACTGTGTGCTATAGATGACCAGCAGGAGGTTTTTCGCAAGGCTCTTCTGCTGCTAGAAATGGCCAAAAATGGATTCAAGTGGGTAAAGAAATGGGGAAAACTGGGTTAGAAACAGAAAAAAAACTAGCTTAAAACGGGTGGAAAGTGGGCAAAAATGGTTTAGAATGAGTCAAAAATGCATTAAAAGGGTTCTAGACATGCAAAAATGGGATAGAAATGGCCAAAAATGATTTAAAACGGGTTAGAAATGGACAAAAATTGGATTAGAAATGGCCAAAACCAGTTTAAAAAGGGTTAGAGGTAAGCAGAGATGAGTGAGAAATAGCCAAAACCAGCTTAAAAAAGGTTAGAGATGTGCAAAAATGGGTCAGAAATGACCAAAGCTGGCTTAAAATAGGTTAGAAACGGCCAAAAAAGCTTTAAAGCGGGTTAGAGATGTGCAAAAACGGGTTAGAAATGGCCTAAGTTGGCCAAAAGCGGGTTAGAAATGGCCAAAAAGGCTTTAAAGCAGGTTAGAGATGTGTGTGCAATGGTTAGAAATGGCAAAAATGGGTTAAAGCAGGTAAGAAATGGGGAAAAGTTGGTTAGAAAGGAAATAGAAAAAACCTTCAAACGAGTGGAAAGTTGGCAAAAATCGTTCAGGTAGAGCAAAAAAAGGCTTAAAAAGGGTTAGAGCTGAGGAAAAATGGGTTATAAATGGCCAAAAGCGGCTTAAAGGTGGTTAGATAGGGGTAAAACTGGGGTAGGAATGGCCAAAAATTGCTTAAAATGGGTTAGAAGTTTGCAAAACTGTGCTAGAAATGGCCCAAAAGGTTTAAATTGGGATAGAAATGGTGAAAAATGGCTTAAAATGCGTTAGGAGTGAGCAAAAATGGGTTAGATATAGCCGAAAACGGTTTAGATCGTGTGAGAAACAGGCAAAAAATGAGTTAGAAAAGAACTAAAAATGGCTTAAAACGGGTTGAGAGCGAGAAAACATCGTGTAGAAAGAGGCAAAAATGGCTTTAAAAGGGTTAGAGATGTGCAAAAATGGGTTAGAAATGGCAAAAAATGGCTTAAAAGGGCTTATAGATGTGCCAAAAATGGTTGGAAATGGCCAAAAATGCTTTAAAGCAGGTTAGAGATGTGTAAAAGTGGGTTAGAAATGGCCAAAAATGGATTAAAGCGGGTAATAATTGGGAGAAACTGTGTTAGAAACAGAAAAAAAAAAAAAGCTTAATAAGAGTTGAAGGAGGGCAAAAATGGTTAAGGTATAGCCAAAAAAGGCTTAAAAAGGGTAAGAGATATGCAAAAACTGGGATAGAAATGGCCAAAAAGGCTTTAAAGCAGGTTAGAGATGTGCAAAAACTGGTCAGAAATGGCCAAAAATGGATTAAAGCGGGAGAGAAATGGGAAAAACTGCATTAGAAACAGAAAAAAAAGCATAAAAAGTTTTGAATGAGGGAAAAAATGGTGAAGATATAGCCCAAAAAGGCTTAAATAGGATTATAGATGTGCAAAAATGGGATAGAAATGGCCAAAAACTCTTTAAAATGTGTTAGAAATGGAGAAAAATGGGTTACAAATGGACAAAAAATGGATAAGAAATGGCCAAAAGTAGCTTAAAAGGGGTTAGAGATGTGCAAAAATGAGTTAGAAATGGCCAAGAATGGCATAAAACAGGTTAAGAATGGCCAAAAATGGGTTAGAAATGGCCAAAAAGGCTTTAAAGCAGGTAAGAGATGTGCAAAAAAAAAAAAAAATAAAATGGTTAGAAGTGACAAAAAATGGATTAAAGATGGTGAGAAATGCAGAAAACTGGGTTAGAAACGGAAAAAAAAATAGCATAAACCGTGTTGAAAGTGGGGAGAAATGGTTTAGAAAGAACCAAAAATGGCTTTAAAAGGGTTAGAGATTTGCAAAAATGGAATAGAAATGGCCAAAATTTATTTAAAAAGCCTCAAAAATGGACAAAAAATGCATTAGAAATGGCCAAAACCGGCTTAAAAGGGTTAGAGGTATGCGAGAACGGTTTAGAAAAAGCCAAAATTGGCTTAAAAGGGGCTAGAGATGAGCAAAAAAGGGTTAGAAATGGCCAAAAATAGCTTAAAATGGGTTAGATATAGCCAAAAAAGGGTTAAAATGGGTTAGTAGTGGGTAAAAAAGGGTTGATGTAGCCGAAAATGGCATAAAACGTGTGAGAACTGGGCCAAAAATGGGTCAGAAAAGAAAAAAAAATGCTTATAATTAGTTGAATGCAGAAGAAAGTGTTTTAGAAAGAGCCAAAAACGGCTTTAAAAGGGTTAGATGTATGCAAAAATGGGTTAGAAATGGCCAAAAACGCCTTAAAATGGGATAGAAATAGTGAAAAATGGCTTAAAATGTGTTAGAAGTGTGTAAAAATGGTTTAGATAAACCCAAAAATGGTTTAAATTGTGTGAGCAATGGGCAAAAAATGAGTTAGAAAAGGAAAGAAAAATGGCTTAAACCAGGTTGAAAGTCAGAAGAAATGGTGTAGAAAGAGCCAAACGTGTCTTTAAAAGGGCTAGAGATGAGCAGAAATGGGTTAGAAATGGCAAAGAATGGCTTAAAAGAGGTTAGAGATGTGCCAGAAATGGTTAGAAATGGCCAAAACTGCTTTAAAGCAGGTTAGAGATGTGCAAAAATGGGCTAGAAATGGCCAAAAATGGATTCAAGTGGGTAAAGAAATGGGGAAAACTGGGTTAGAAACAGAAAAAAAACTAGCTTAAAACGGGTGGAAAGTGGGCAAAAATGGTTTAGAATGAGTCAAAAATGCATTAAAAGGGTTCTAGACATGCAAAAATGGGATAGAAATGGCCAAAAATGATTTAAAACGGGTTAGAAATGGACAAAAATTGGATTAGAAATGGCCAAAACCGGTTTAAAAAGGGTTAGAGGTAAGCAGAGATGAGTGAGAAATAGCCAAAACCAGCTTAAAAAAGGTTAGAGATGTGCAAAAATGGGTCAGAAATGACCAAAGCTGGCTTAAAATAGGTTAGAAACGGCCAAAAAAGCTTTAAAGCGGGTTACAGATGTACAAAAACGGGTTAGAAATGGCCTAAGTTGGCCAAAAGCGGGTTAGAAATGGCCAAAAAGGCTTTAAAGCAGGTTAGAGATGTGTGTGCAATGGTTAGAAATGGCACAAATGGGTTAAAGCAGGTAAGAAATGGGGAAAAGTTGGTTAGAAAGGAAATAGAAAAAACCTTCAAACGAGTGGAAAGTTGGCAAAAATCGTTCAGGTAGAGCAAAAAAAGGCTTAAAAAGGGTTAGAGCTGAGGAAAAATGGGTTATAAATGGCCAAAAGCGGCTTAAAGGTGGTTAGATAGGGGTAAAACTGGGGTAGGAATGGCCAAAAATTGCTTAAAATGGGTTAGAAGTTTGCAAAACTGTGCTAGAAATGGCCCAAAAGGTTTAAATTGGGATAGAAATGGTGAAAAATGGCTTAAAATGCGTTAGGAGTGAGCAAAAATGGGTTAGATATAGCCGAAAACGGTTTAGATCGTGTGAGAAACAGGCAAAAAATGAGTTAGAAAAGAACTAAAAATGGCTTAAAACGGGTTGAGAGCGAGAAAACATCGTGTAGAAAGAGGCAAAAATGGCTTTAAAAGGGTTAGAGATGTGCAAAAATGGGTTAGAAATGGCAAAAAATGGCTTAAAAGGGCTTATAGATGTGCCAAAAATGGTTGGAAATGGCCAAAAATGCTTTAAAGCAGGTTAGAGATGTGTAAAAGTGGGTTAGAAATGGCCAAAAATGGATTAAAGCGGGTAATAATTGGGAGAAACTGTGTTAGAAACAGAAAAAAAAAAAAAGCTTAATAAGAGTTGAAGGAGGGCAAAAATGGTTAAGGTATAGCCAAAAAAGGCTTAAAAAGGGTAAGAGATATGCAAAAACTGGGATAGAAATGGCCAAAAAGGCTTTAAAGCAGGTTAGAGATGTGCAAAAACTGGTCAGAAATGGCCAAAAATGGATTAAAGCGGGAGAGAAATGGGAAAAACTGCATTAGAAACAGAAAAAAAAGCATAAAAAGTTTTGAATGAGGGAAAAAATGGTGAAGATATAGCCCAAAAAGGCTTAAATAGGATTATAGATGTGCAAAAATGGGATAGAAATGGCCAAAAACTCTTTAAAATGTGTTAGAAATGGAGAAAAATGGGTTACAAATGGACAAAAAATGGATAAGAAATGGCCAAAAGTAGCTTAAAAGGGGTTAGAGATGTGCAAAAATGAGTTAGAAATGGCCAAGAATGGCATAAAACAGGTTAAGAATGGCCAAAATTGGGTTAGAAATGGCCAAAAAGGCTTTAAAGCAGGTAAGAGATGTGCAAAAAAAAAAAAAAATAAAATGGTTAGAAGTGACAAAAAATGGATTAAAGATGGTGAGAAATGCAGAAAACTGGGTTAGAAACGGAAAAAAAAAATAGCATAAACCGTGTTGAAAGTGGGGAGAAATGGTTTAGAAAGAACCAAAAATGGCTTTAAAAGGGTTAGAGATTTGCAAAAATGGAATAGAAATGGCCAAAATTTATTTAAAAAGCCTCAAAAATGGACAAAAAATGCATTAGAAATGGCCAAAACCGGCTTAAAAGGGTTAGAGGTATGCGAGAACGGTTTAGAAAAAGCCAAAATTGGCTTAAAAGGGGCTAGAGATGAGCAAAAAAGGGTTAGAAATGGCCAAAAATAGCTTAAAATTTGTTAGATATAGCCAAAAAAGGGTTAAAATGGGTTAGTAGTGGGTAAAAAAGGGTTAGATGTAGCCGAAAATGGCATAAAATGTGTGAGAACTGGGCCAAAAATGGGTCAGAAAAGAAAAAAAAATGCTTATAATTAGTTGAATGCAGAAGAAAGTGTTTTAGAAAGAGCCAAAAACGGCTTTAAAAGGGTTAGATGTATGCAAAAATGGGCTAGAAATGGCCAAAAATGGA